>NW_019263435.1:0-15867 GCF_002742605.1 Olea europaea var. sylvestris
CGCCGGGGGCAATTTCATCATTTTTCTCGACTATGTCGGAATTGGCTGAAATTTGGCAGTTTTATCTGAAACAAAAATCGCGCTAGGGGCAATTTCGTCATTTTTCTCGACTGTGTCGGAATGGGCTCAAATTTGACAGGTTGATCGGGAAGAAAAATCGCGCCGGGTGTAATTTCATCATTTTTCGCGACTGTGTCGGAATTGCCTTAAATTTGACTGGTTGATCGGAAACAAAAATCGCGCCATGGGCAATTTCGTCATTTTTCGCGACGGTGTCGGAATGGGCTCAAATTTGACAGGTTGATCGGGAACGAAAACCGCGCCGGGGGTAATTTCGTCATCTTTCTCGACTGTGTCGGAATTGGCTAAAATTTGGCAGTTTGATCTGAAATAAAAATTGAGCCAGGGACAATTTCATCATTTTTCTCGACTGCGTCGGAGTGGGCTCGAATTTGACAGGTTGATCGGGAACAAAAACTCCGCCGGGTGTAATTTCGTCATTTTTCGCGACTCTGTCGGAATTGGCCGAAATTTGACTGGTTGATCTGAAATAAAAATCGCGCCGGGGGCAATTTCGTCATTTTTCTCGACTGTGTCGGAATCGGCTGAAATTTGACAGTTTGATCGGAAACAAAAACAGTGCCGTGGGCAATTTCGTCATTTTTCTCGACTGTGTCGGAATTGGCTGAAATTTGGCAGTTTGATCTGAAATAAAAATCGCGCCGGGGGCAATTTCGTTATTTCTCGACTGTGTCGGAATTGGCTGAAATTTGGCAGTTTGATCTGAAATAAAAATCGCGCCGGCGGTAATTTCGTCATTTTTCTTGACTGTGTTGGAATGTGCTTAAATTTGACAGGTTTATCAGGAACAAAAACCGCGCTGGGTGTAATTTCGACATTTTTCGCAACTGTGTCGGAATTGGCAGATATTCGACTTGTTGATCGGAAACAAAAATCGCGCCGGGGGCAATTTCGTTATTTCTCGACTGTGTCGGAATTGGCTGAAATTTGGCAGTTTGATCTGAAATAAAAATCACGCCAGGGGCAATTTCGTCATTTTTCTCGACAGTGTCGAAATGGGCTCGAATTTGACAGGTTGATCGGAAACAAAAATCGTGCCCGGGGCAATTTCGTAATTTTTCTCGACCGTGTCGGAATGGGCTCAATTTGACAGGTTGATCGGAAACAAAAATCGCGCCGGGGGTAATTTCGTCAATTTTCGTGACGATGTCGGAATGGGCTGAAATTTGTCAGGTTGATCAGAAACAAAAATCGCGCCGACGGCAATTTCGTCATTTTTCGGGACTGTGTCGTAATTTCCTCAAATTTGACAGGTTGATCGGGAACAAAAATCGCGCCGGGTGTAATTTTGTCATTCTTCGCGACTGTGTCGGAATTGGCTAAAATTCGACTGGTTGATCGGGAAGAAAAATCGCGTCGGGGGCAATTTCGTCATTTTTCTCGACTGTGTCGGAATTGGCTGAAATCTGGCAGTTCGATCGGAAATAAAAATCGCGCCGTCGGCAATTTCGTCATCTTTCTCGACTGTGTTGGAATGGGCTCAAATTTGACAGGTTGATCGGGAAAAAAAATCGCGCCGGGTGTAATTTCGTCATTTTTCGCGACAGTGTCGGAATTGGCTAAAATTCGACTGGTTGATCGGAAATAAAAACCGCGTTTGGAGCAAATTCGAAATTTTTCTCGACTGTGTCGGAATTGGCTGAAATTTGGCGGTTCGATCAGAAATAAAAATTGCGTCGGCGGTAATTTCATCATTTTTCTCGACTGTGTCGGAATGTGCTCAAATTTGACAGGTTTTTCGGGAACAAAAATCGCGCCGGGTTTAATTTCGTCATTTTTCGCGACTATGTCGGAATTGGCTGATATTCGACTTGTTGATCGGAAACAAAAATCCCGCCGGGGGCAATTTCATCATTTTTCTCGACTCTGTCGGAATTGTCTGAAATTTGGTAGTTTGATCTGAAATAAAAATCTCGCCTAGGGCAATTTCGTCATTTTTCTCGACTGTGTCGGAATGGGCTCAAATTTGACCAGTTTATCGGGATCAAAAATCGCGCCGGGTATAATTTCGTCATTTTTCGTGACTGTGTCGGAATTGGCTAAAATTTGACTTGTTGATAAGAAACAAAAATCGCGCCGGGGGCAATTTCGTCATTTTTCTCGACTGTGTCGGATTTGCTAAAATTTGGTAGTTTGATCTGAAATAAAAATCGCACAAGGGCAATTTCATCATTTTTCTCGACTGTGTCGGAATGGGCTCAAATTTGACCAGTTTATCGGGATCAAAAATCGCGCCGGGTATAATTTCGTCATTTTTCGTGACTGTGTCGGAATTGGCTAAAATTTGACTTGTTGATAAGAAACAAAAATCGCGCCGGGGGCAATTTCGTCATTTTTCTCGACTGTGTCGGATTTGCTAAAATTTGGTAGTTTGATCTGAAATAAAAATCGCACAAGGGCAATTTCATCATTTTTCTCGACTGTGTCGGAATGGGCTTAAATTTGACAGGTTGATCGGAAACAAAAATCGCGTCGGGGGCAATTTCGTCATTTTTCTCGACTGTGTCGGAATTGGCTGAAATTTGACAGGTTTATCGGGAACAAAAATCGCGCTGGCGCAATTTCGTCATTTTTTTCAACTGTATCGGAATTGGCTGAAATTTGAATTGTTGATCGGAAACAAAAACCGCGCCGGGGGCAATTTCGTCATTTTTCTCGACTGTGTCGAAATTGGCAGAAATTTGGCAGTTTGATCTGAAATAAAAATTGCGCCGGGGGTAATTTCGTCATTTTTCGTGACAGTGTCGGAATGGGCTCAAATTTGACAGGTTGATCGGGAATGAAAACCGCGCCGGGGGTAATTTCGTCATCTTTCTCGACTGTGTCGGAATTGGCTAAAATTTGGCAATTTGATCTGAAATAAAAATTGAGCCAGGGGCAATTTCATCATTTTTATCGACTGCGTCGGAGTGGGCTCGAATTTGACAGGTTGATCGGGAACAAAAACCCCGCCGGGTGTAATTTCGTCATTTTTCGCTACTGTGTCGGAATTGGCTGAAATTTGACTTGTTGATCGAAAACAAAAACCGCGCCGGGGGCAATTTCATCATTTTTCTCGACTATCTCGGAATTGGCTGAAATTTGGCAGTTTTATCTGAAACAAAAATCGCGCCAGGGGCAATTTCGTCATTTTTCTCGGCTGTGTCGGAATGGGATCAAATTTCACAGGTTGATCGGAAACAAAAATCGCGCCAGAGCAATTTTGTCATTTTTCGCGACTGTGTCGGAATTGGCAAAAATTTGACTGGTCGATCGGTGACAAAAATCGCGCCGGGGCAATTTCGTCATTTTTCTCCACTTTGTCGGAATTGGCTAAAATTTGGAAGTTTGATCTGACATAAAAATCGCGTCGTGGGCTATTTCATCATTTTTCTCGACTGTGTTGGAATGTGCTTAAATTTGACAGGTTTATCAGGAACAAAAACCGCACTGGGTGTAATTTCGGCATTTTTCGCGACTGTGTCGTAATTGGCAGATATTCGACTTGTTGATCGGAAACAAAAATCCCGCCGGGGGCAATTTCGTTATTTTTCTCGACTGTGTCGGAATTGGCTGAAATTTGGCAGTTTGATCTGAAATAAAAATCACGCCAGGGGCAATTTCGTCATTTTTCTCGACAGTGTCGAAATGGGCTCGAATTTGACAGGTTGATCGGAAACAAAAATCGTGCCCGGGGCAATTTCGTAATTTTTCTCGACCGTGTCGGAATGGGCTCAAATTTGACAGGTTGATCGGAAACAAAAATCGCGCCGGGGGTAATTTCGTCATTTTTCGCGACGATGTCGGAATGGGCTGAAATTTGACAGGTTGATCAGAAACAAAAATCGCGCCGGCGGCAATTTCGTCATTTTTCGCGACTGTGTCGTAATTTCCTCAAATTTGACAGGTTGATCGGGAACAAAAATCGTGCCGGTGTAATTTTGTCATTCTTCGCGACTGTGTCGGAATTGGCTAAAATTCGACTGGTTGATCGGAAAGAAAAACCGCGCCGGGGGCAATTTCGTCATTTTTCTTGACTGTGTCGGAATTGGCTGAAATTTGGATGTTTGATCGGAAATAAAAATCGCGCCGGCGACAATTTCGTCATTTTTCTCGACTGCGTCGGAATGTGCTCAAATTTGACAGGTTGATCGGAAACAAAAATCGCGCCGGGGGCAATTTCGTTATTTTTCTCGACTGTGTCGGAATTGGCTGAAATCTGGCAGTTTGATCGGAAATAAAATCGCGCCGTCGGCAATTTCGTCATCTTTCTCGACTGTGTTGGAATGGGCTCAAATTTGACAGGTTGATCGGGAACAAAAATCGCGCCGGGTGTAATTTCGTCATTTTTCGCGACAGTGTCGGAATTGGCTAAAATTCGACTGGTTGATCGGAAATAAAAACCGCGTTTGGAGCAAATTCGAAATTTTTCTTGACTGTGTCGGAATTGGCTGAAATTTGGCGGTTCGATCAGAAATAAAAATTGCGTCGACGGCAATTTCATCATTTTTCTCGACTGTGTCGGAATGGGCTCAAATTTGACAGGTTTTTCGGGAACAAAAACCGCGCCGGGTTTAATTTCGTCATTTTTCGCGACTATGTCGGAATTGGCTGATATCCGACTTGTTGATCGGAAACAAAAATCGCGCCGGGGGCAATTTCATCATTTTTCTCGACTGTGTCGGAATTGTCTGAAATTCGGTAGTTTGATCTGAAATAAAAATCTCGCCTAGGGCAATTTCGTCATTTTTCTCGACTGTGTCGGAATGGGCTCAAATTTGACAGGTTGATCGGAAACAAAAATCGCGTCGGGGGCAATTTCGTCATTTTTCTCAACTGTGTCGGAATTGGATGAAATTTGGCAGTTTGATCGGAAATAAAAATCGCGCCGGCGGTGATTTCGTAATTTTTCTCGACTGTGTCGGAATGGGCTCAAATTTTACCAGTTTATCGGGATCAAAAATCGCGCCGGGTATAATTTCATCATTTTTCGTGACTGTGTTGGAATTGGCTAAAATTTGACTTGTTGATAAGAAACAAAAATCGCGCCGGGGGCAATTTCGTCATTTTTCTCGACTGTGTCGGAATGGGCTTAAATTTGACAGGTTGATCGGAAACAAAAATCGCGTCTGGGGCAATTTCGTCATTTTTCTCGACTGTGTCGGAATGGGCTTAAATTTGACAGGTTGATCGGAAACAAAAATCGCGTCTGGGGCAATTTCGTCATTTTTCTCGACTGTGTCGGAATTGGCTGAAATTTGACAGGTTTATCGGGAACAAAAATCGCGCTGGGGCAATTTCGTCATTTTTTTCAACTGTATCGGAATTGGCTGAAATTTGAATTGCTGATCGGAAACAAAAATCGCGCCGGGGGCAGTTTCGTCATTTTTCTCGACTGTGTCGAAATTGGCAGAAATTTGGAAGTTTGATCTGAAATAAAAATCGCGCCGGGGGTAATTTCGTCATTTTTCGCGACAGTGTCGGAATGGGCTCAAATTTGACAGGTTGATCGGGAATGAAAACCGCGCCGGGGGTAATTTCATCACCTTTCTCGACTGTGTCGGAATTGGCTAAAATTTGGCAATTTGATCTGAAATAAAAATTGAGCCAGGGGCAATTTCATCATTTTTCTCGACTGCGTCGGAGTGGGCTCGAATTTGACAGGTTGATCGGGAACAAAAACCCCGCCGGGTGTAATTTCGTCATTTTTCGCTACTGTGTCGGAATTGGCTGAAATTTGACTTGTTGATCGGAAACAAAATCCGCGCCGGGGGCAATTTCATCATTTTTCTCGACTATCTCGGAATTGGCTGAAATTTGGCAGTTTTATCTGAAACAAAAATCGCGCCAGGGGCAATTTCGTCATTTTTCTCGACTGTGTCGGAATGGGCTCAAATTTGACAGGTTGATTGGAAACAAAAATCGCGCCAAAGCAATTTTGTCATTTTTCGCGACTGTGTCGGAATTGGCAAAAATTTGACTGGTCGATCGGAGACAAAAATCGCGCCGGGGCAATTTCGTCATTTTTCTCCACTGTGTCGGAATTGGCTAAAATTTGGAAGTTTGATCTGACATAAAAATCGCGTCGTGGGCTATTTCATCATTTTTCTCGACTGTGTTGGAATGTGCTAAAATTTGACAGGTTTATCAGGAACAAAAACCGCGCTGGGTGTAATTTCGGCATTTTTCGCGACTGTGTCGGAATTGGCAGATATTCGACTTGTTGATCGGAAACAAAAATCGCGCCGGGGGCAATTTCATCATTTTTTTCGACTGTGTTGGAATTGTCTGAAATTTTGTAGTTTGATCTGAAATAAAAATCTCGCCTAGGGCAATTTCGTCATTTTTCTCGACTGTGTCGGAATGGGCTCAAATTTGACAGGTTGATCGGAAACAAAAATCGCGTCGGGGGCAATTTCGTCATTATTCTCAACTGTGTCGGAATTGGATGAAATTTGGCAGTTTGATCGGAAATAAAAATCGCGCCGACGGTAATTTCGTAATTTTTCTCGACTGTGTCGGAATGGGCTTAAATTTGACCAGTTTATCGGGATCAAAAATCGCGCCGGGTATAATTTCGTCAATTTTCGTGACTGTGTCGGAATTGGCTAAAATTTGACTTGTTGATAAGAAACAAAAATCGCGCCGGGGGCAATTTCGTTATTTTTCTCGACTGTGTCGGAATTGGCTGAAATTTGGCAGTTTGATCTGAAATAAAAATCACGCCAGGGGCAATTTCGTCATTTTTCTCGACAGTGTCGAAATGGGCTCGAATTTGACAGGTTGATCGGAAACAAAAATCGTGCCCGGGGCAATTTCGTAATTTTTCTCGACCGTGTCGGAATGGGCTTAAATTTGACAGGTTGATCGGAAACAAAAATCGCGCCGGGAGTAATTTCGTCATTTTTCGCGACGATGTCGGAATGGGCTGAAATTTGACAGGTTGATGAGAAACAAAAATCGCGCCGGCGGCAATTTCGTCATTTTTCGTGACTGTGTCGTAATTTCCTCAAATTTGACAGGTTGATCGGGAACAAAAATCGCGCCGGGTGTAATTTTGTCATTCTTCGCGACTGTGTCGGAATTGGCTAAAATTCGACTAGTTGATCGAAAAGAAAAACCGCGCCGGGGGCAATTTCGTCATTTTTCTCGACTGTGTCGGAATTGGCTGAAATTTGGATGTTTGATCGGAAATAAAAATCGCGCCGACGGCAATTTCGTCATTTTTCTCGATTGCGTCGGAATGTGCTCAAATTTGACAGGTTGATCGGAAACAAAAATCGCCCCGGGGGCAATTTCATAATTTATCTCTACTGTGTCGGAATTGGCTGAAATCTGGCAGTTTGATCGGAAATAAAAATCGCGCCATCGGCAATTTCGTCATCTTTCTCGACTGTGTTGGAATGGGCTCAAATTTGACAGGTTGATCGGAAACAAAAATCGCGCCGGGTGTAATTTCGTCATTTTTCGCGACAGTGTCGAAATTGGCTAAAATTAGACTGGTTGATCGGAAATAAAAACCGCGTTTGGAGCAAATTCGAAATTTTTCTCGACTGTGTCGGAATTGGCTGAAATTTGGCGGTTCGATCAGAAATAAAAATTGCGCCGGCGGCAATTTCATCATTTTTCTCGACTGTGTCGGAATGGGCTCAAATTTGACAGGTTTTTCTGGAACAATAATCGCGCCGGGTTTAATTTCGTCATTTTTCGCGACTATGTCGGAATTGGCTGATATTCGACTTGTTGATCGGAAACAAAAATCGCGCCGGGGGCAATTTCATCATTTTTCTCGACTGTGTCGGAATTGTCTGAAATTTGGTAGTTTGATCTGAAATAAAAATCTCGCCTAGGGCAATTTCGTCATTTTTCTCGACTGTGTCGGAATGGGCTCAAATTTGAAAGGTTAATCGGAAACAAAAATCGCGTCGGGGGCAATTTCGTCATTTTTCTCAACTGTGTCGGAATTGGATGAAATTTGGCAGTTTGATCGGAAATAAAAATCGCGCCGGCGGTAATTTCGTAATTTTTCTCGACTGTGTCGGAATGGGCTCAAATTTGACCAGTTTATCGGGATCAAAAATCGCGCCGGGTATAATTTCGTCATTTTTAGTGACTGTGTCGGAATTGGCTAAAATTTGACTTGTTGATAAGAACCAAAAATCGCGCCGGGGGCAATTTCGTCATTTTTCTCGACTGTGTCGGAATTTGCTAAAATTTGGTAGTTTGATCTGAAATAAAAATCGCACAGGGGCAATTTCGTCATTTTTCTCGACTGTGTCGGAATGAGCTTAAATTTGACAGGTTGATCGGAAACAAAAATCGCGCCGGGGGCAATTTCGTCATTTTTCTCGACTGTGTCGGAATTTGCTAAAATTTGGTAGTTTGATCTGAAATAAAAATCGCACAGGGGCAATTTCGTCATTTTTCTCGACTGTGTCGGAATGAGCTTAAATTTGACAGGTTGATCGGAAACAAAAATCGCGTCGGGGGAAATTTCGTCATTTTTCTCGACTATGTCGGAATTGGCTGAAATTTGGCACTATGATCGGAAATAAAAATCGCGCCGGCGGCAATTTCGTCATTTTCTCGACTGTGTCGGAATGGGCTCAAATTTGACAGGTTGATCGGGAACAAAAATCACGCCGGGTGTAATTTCGTCATTTTTCGCGACTGTGTCGGAATTGGCTAAAATTCGACTTGTTGATCGGAAACAAAAATCGCGCCGTTGGCAATTTCGTCATTTTTCTCGACTGTGTCGGAATTGGCTGAAATTTGGCAGTTTGATCTGAAATAAAAATCGAGTGAGGGGCAATTTCGTCATCTTTCTCGACTGTGTCGGAATGGGCTCAAATTTGACAGGTTGATCGGAAACAAAAATCGCGCCGGAGCAATTTCCTCATTTTTCGTGACTGTGTCGGAATTGGCTAAAATTTGAAAGGTTGATCGGAGACAAAAATCGCGCCGGGGGCAATTTCGGCATTTTTCTCGATTGTGTCGGAATTGGCTGAAATTTGGCAGTTTGATCGGAAACAAAAATCGCGCCCGGGGCTATTTCGTCATTTTTCTCGACTTTGTCGGAATTGGCTGAAATTTGGCAGTTTGATCGGAAATAAAAATCGCGCCGGCGGCAATTTCGTCAATTTTCTCGACTGCGTCGGAATTAGCTCAAATTTGACAAGTTGATCGGGAACAAAAACTGCGTCAGGGGCAATTTCGTCATTTTTCTCGACTGTGTCGGAATTGGCTGAAATTTGGCAGTTTGATCGGAAATAAAAATCGCGCCGACGGTAATTTCGTCATTTTTCTCGACTGTGTCGGAATGGGCTCAAATTTGACAGGTTCACCGAGAACAAAAATCGCGCCGGGTGTAATTTCGTCATTTTTCGCGACTGTGTCGGAATTGGCTGAAATTTGACTTGTTGATCGGAAACAAAAACCGCGCCGGGGGCAATTTCGTCATTTTTCTCGACTGTGTCGGAATGGGCTCAAATTTGACAGGTTAATCGGAAACAAAAATATCGCCGCGGGCAATTTCGTCATTTTTCTCGACTGCGTCGGAATTGGCTGAAATTTGGCAGTTTGATCGGAAATAAAAATCGCGCCGGCGGTAACTTCGTAATTTTTCTCGAATGTGTCGAAATTTGCTGAAATTTGGCAGTTTGATCTGAAATAAAAATCGCGCCAGGGGCAATTTCGTCATTTTTCTCGAATGTGTCGGAATGGGCTCAAGTTTGACAGGTTGATCGGAAACAAAAATCGCGCCGGAGCAATTTCGTCATTTTTCGCGACTGTGTCGGAATTGGCGGAAATTTGGCAGTTTGACCGGAAATAAAAATCGCGCCGGGGGCACTTTCGTCATTTTTCTAGACAGGAATGGGCTCAAATTTGACAGGCTGATCGGGAACAAAAACCGCGCCGGGAGCAATTTCGTCATTTTTCTCGACTGTTTCGGAATCGGCTAAAATTTGGCAGTTGATCTGAAATAAAAATCGCGCCGGGGGCAATTTCGTCATTTTTCTAGACAGTGTCGGAATGGGCTCGAATTTGACAGGTTGATCGTGAACAGAAACCGCGCCGGGAGCAATTTCGTCATTTTTCGCGACTGTGTCGGAATTTGCTAAATTTTGGCAGTTTGATCTGAAATAAAAATTGCGCCGGGGGCAATTTCGTCATTTTTCTCGACTGTGTCGGAATGGGCTCAAATTTGACAGGTTTATCGGGAACAAAAACTGGGTCGGGTGTAATTTCGTCACTTTTCACGACTGGTCTGAATTGGCTGAAATTTGACTTATTGATCGGAAACAAAAATCGCGCCGGCGGCAATTTCGTCATTTTTCTCGACTGTGTCGGAATTGGCAGAAATTTGGCAGTTTGATCTGAAATAAAAATCGCGCCAGGGGTAATTTCGTCATTTTTATCGACTGTGTCGGAATGGGCTCAAATTTGACAAGTTGATCGGAAACAAAAATCGCGCCGGAGCAATTTCGTCATTTTTCGCGACTGTGTCGGAATTGGCTAAAATTTGACAGGTTGACCGGAGACCAAAATTGCGCCGGGTGCAATTTCGTCATTTTTCTCTACTGTGTCGGAAAGGGCTTAAATTTGACAGGTTGATCGGTAACAAAAACCGGCCGGGTGTAATTTCGTCATTTTTCGCGACTGTTTCGGAATTGGCTAAAATTTGACTGGTTGATCGGAAATAAAAATCGCGCCGGCGGCAATTTCGTCATTTTTCTCGATTGTGTCGGAATGGGCTCAAATTTGACCGGTTTATCGGGAACAAAAATCGCGCCGGGTGTAATTTCGTCATTTTTCGCGACTGTATCGGAATTGGCTAAAATTTGACTTGTTGATAGGAAACAAAAACCGCGCCAGGGGCAATTTCGTCATTTTTCTCGACTGTGTCGGAATTTGCCAAAATTTTGCAGTTTGATCTGAAATAAAAATCGCGCCGGGGGCAATTTCGTCATTTTTCTGGACTGTGTCGGAATGGGCTCAAATTTGGCAGGCTGATCGGAAACAATCGCGCCGGGGGCAATTTCGTCATTTTTCTCGACTGTGTCGGAATTGGCTGAAATTTGACAGTTTGATCGGAAATAAAAATCGCGTCGGCGGCAATTTCGTCATTTTTCTCGACTGTGTCGGAATGGGCTCAAATTTGACAGGTCCATCGAGAACAAAAATCGCACAGTGGGTAATTTCGTCATTTTTCTCGATTGGGTCTGAATTGGCTGAAATTTGGCAGTTTGATCTGAAATAAAAATCGCGCCGTCGGCTATTTCGTCATTTTTCACAACTGTGTCGGAATGGGCTCAAATTTGATATATTTATCGGGAACAAAAACCGCCGGGTGTTATTTCGTTATTTCTCGCGACCATGTCGGAATTGGCTGAAATTTGACTTGTCGGAAACAAAAATCGCGCCGGGAGCAATTTCGTCATTTTTCTCAACTGTGTCGGAATTGGCTGAAATTTGGCAGTTTGATCTGAAATAAAAATCGCGTCAGGAGCAATTTCGTCATTTTTCGCGACTCTGTCGGAATTGGCTAAAATTTGACTTGTTGATCGGAAACAAAAACCGCGCCAAGGGCAATTTCGTCATTTTTCTCGATTGTGTCGGAATTGGCTGAAATTTGGCAGTTTGATCGGAAACAAAAATCGCGCCGGGGCAATTTCGTCATTTTTCGCGACTGTGTCGGAATGGGCTCAAATTTGACAGGTTGATCGGAAACAAAAATCGCGCCGGGGCAATTTCGTCATTTTTCGCGACTGTGTCAGAATGGGCTCAAATTTGACAGGTTCATCGGAAACAAAAATCGCGCCGGGGGCAATTTCGTCATTTTTCTCGACCATGTCGGAATGGGCTCAAATTTGACAGGTAGATAGGAAACAAAAATCGCGCCGAGAGCAATTTCTTTATTTTTTGCGACGATGTCGGAAAGGGCTGAAATTTGATAGGTTGATTAGAAACAAAAATTGCTCCGGCGGCAACTTCGTCATTTTTCACGACTGTGTCGGAGTGGGCTCAAATTTGACAGGTTTATCGGGAACAAAAACCGCCCCTGGTGTAATTTCGTTATTTTTCGCGACTGTGTCGGAATTGGCTAGAATTTGACTTGTTGATCGGAAACAAAAACCGCGTCGGGGGCAACTTCGTCATTTTTCTCGACTGTGTCGGAATTGGCTGAAATTTGGCAGTTTGATCGGAAATAAAAATCGCGCCGACGGCAATTTCGTCATTTTTCTCGACTGTGTCGGAATGAGCTCAAATTTGACAGGTTGATCGAAAACAAAAATCGCGCCGCGGGCAATTTCGTCATTTTTCTCGACTGTGTCGGAATAGGCTGAAATTTGGCAGTTTGATCGGAAATAAAAATCGCGCCAGCGGCAATTTCGTCATTTTTCCCGACCGTGTCGGAATGGGCTCAAATTCGACAGGTCTATCTGGAACAAAAATTGGGCCGGGGGCAATTTCGTCATTTTTCTCGACTGTGTCGGAATTGGCTGAAATTTGGCAGTTTGATCGGAAATAAAAATCGCGCTGGCTGCAATTTCGTCATCTTTCTCGACTATGTCGGAATGGGTTCAAATTTGACAGGTTGATCGGAAACAAAAATCGCGCCGGGAGCAATTTCGTCATTTTTCTCGACGTTGTCGAAATTGGGTGAAATTTGGCAATTTGATCGGAAGTAAAAATCGCGCCGGCGGCAATTTCGTCATCTTTCTCAACTGTGTCGGAATGGGCCCAAATTTGACAGGTTTATCAGGAACAAAAACCGCGCCGGGTGTAATTTCGTCATTTTTCGCGACTGTGTCGGAATTGGCTGAAATTTGACTTGTTGATCGGAAACAAAAATCGCGCCGGGGACAATTTCGTCATTTTTCTCGACTGTGTCGGAATTGGATGAAATTTGGCAGTTTGATCTGAAATAAAAATCGCGCCAGGGGCAATTTCGTCATTTTTCCCGACTGTGTCGGAATGGGCTCAAATTTGACAGGTTGATCGGAAAAAAATATCACGGCGGGGGCAATTTTGTCATCTTTCTCGACTGTGTCGGAATAGGCTCAAATTTGACAGGTTTATCGGGAACAAAAATCGCGCCGGGTGTAATTTCATCATTTTTCGCGGCTGTGTTGGAATTGGCGGAAATTTGACTTGTTGATCGGAAACAAAAACCGCGCCGGGGACAATTTTGTCATTTTTCTCGACAGTGTCGGAATGGGCTCGAATTTGACAGGTTGATCGGAAACAAAAATTGCGCCGGGGCAATTTCGTCATTTTTCGCGACTGTGTCGGAATTGGCTAAAATTTGACAGGTTGATCGGAAACAAAAATCGCGCCGGGGGCAATTTCGTCTTTTTTCTCGACTGTGTCGGAACGGGCTCAAATTTGATAGGTTGATCGGAAACAAAAATCGCGCCGGGGGCAATTTCGTCATTTTTCGCGACAATGTCGGAATGGGCTGAAATTTGACAGGTTGCTCGGAAACAAAAATCGCGCCGGCGGCAATTTCGTCATTTTTCGCGACCGTGTCGGAATTGCCTCAAATTTGACAGGTCGATCGGGAACAAAAATCGCGCCGGGTGTAATTTCGTCATTTTTCACGACTGTGTTGGAATTGGCTAAAATTCGACTGGTTGATCGCAAACAAAAACCGTGCCGGGGGCAATTTCGTCATTTTTGTCGACTGTGTCGGAATTGGCTGAAATTTGGTAGTTTGATCGGAAATAAAAATCGCGCCGGCGGCAATGTCGTCATTTTTCTTGACTGTGTCGGAATGGGCTCAAATTTGAACGGTTTATCGGGAACTAAAATCGCGCCGGGTGTAATTTCGTCATTTTTCGCGACTGTGTCGGAATTGGCTAAAATTTGACTTGTTGATCGGAAACAAAAACCGCGCCAAGGGCAATTTCGTCATTTTTCTCGATTGTATCGAAATTGGCTGAAATTTGGCAGTTTGATCGGAAACAAAAATCGCGCCGGGGCAATTTCGTCATTTTTCGCGACTGTGTCAGAATGGGCTCAAATTTGACAGGTTGATCGGAAACAAAAATCGTGCCGGGGGCAATTTCGTCATTTTTCTCGAACATGTCGGAATGGGCTCAAATTTGACAGGTAGATAGGAAACAAAAATCGCGCCGGGGGCAATTTCTTTATTTTTCGCGACGATGTCTGAAAGGGCTGAAATTTGATAGGTTGATTAGAAACAAAAATTGCTCCGGCGGCAACTTCGTCATTTTTCGCGACTGTGTCGGAATGGGCTCAAATTTGAAAGGTTTATTGGGAACAAAAACCGCGCCTGGTGTAATTTCGTTATTTTTCGCGACTGTGTCGGAATTGGCTAGAATTTGACTTGTTGATCGGAAACAAAAATCGCATCGGGGGCAACTTCGTCATTTTTCTCGACTGTGTCGGAATTGGCTAAAATTTGGCAGTTTGATCGGAAATAAAAATCGCGCCGACGGCAATTTCGTCATTTTTCTCGACTGTGTCGGAATGAGCTCAAATTTGACAGGTTGATCGGAAACAAAAATCGCGCCGGGGCAATTTCGTCATTTTTCTCGACTGTGTCGGAATAGGCTGAAATTTGGCAGTTTGATCGGAAATAATAATCGCGCCAGCGGCAATTTCGTCATTTTTCCCGACCGTGTCGGAATGGGCTCAAATTCGACAGGTCTATCGGGAACAAAAATTGGGCCGGGGGCAATTTCGTCATTTTTCTCTACTGTGTCGAAATTGGCTGAAATTTGGCAGTTTGATCGGAAATAAAAATCGCGCCGGAGGCAATTTCGTCATCTTTCTCGACTATGTCGGAATGGGTTCAAATTTGACAGGTTGATCGGAAACAAAAATATCGCCAGGGGCAATTTCGTCATTTTTCTCGACTGTGTCGGAATGGGCTCAAATTTGACAGGTTTATCGGGAACAAAAACCGCGTCGGGTGTAATTTCGTCATTTTTCACGACTGGTCTGAATTGGCTGAAATTTGACTTATTGATCGGAAACAAAAATCGCGCCGGCGGCAATTTCGTCATTTTTCTCGACTGTGTCGGAATTGGCTGAAATTTGGCAGTTTGATCTGAAATAAAAATCGCGCCAGGGGTAATTTCGTCATTTTTCTCGACTGTGTCAGAATGGATTCAAATTTGACAGGTTGATCGGAAACAAAAATCGCGCCGGAGCAATATCGTCATTTTTCGCGACTGTGTCGGAATTGGCTAAAATTTGACAGGTTGACCGGAGACAAAAATTGCGTCGGGGGCAATTTCGTCATTTTTCTCGACTGTGTCGGAATGGGCTTAAATTTGACTGGTTGATCGGTAACAAAAATCGGCCGGGTGTAATTTCGTCATTTTTCGCGACTGTTTCGGAATTGACTAAAATTTGACTGGTTGATCAGAAATAAAAATCGCGCCGGCAGCAATTTCGTCATTTTTATCGATTGTGTCGGAATGGGCTCAAATTTGACCGGTTTATCGGGAACAAAAATCGCGCCGGGTGTAATTTCGTCATTTTTCGCGACTGTATCGGAATTGGCTAAAATTTGACTTGTTGATAGGAAACAAAAACCGCGCCAGGGGCAATTTCGTCATTTTTCTCGACTGTGTCGGAATTTGCCAAAATTTGGCAGTTTGATCTGAAATAAAAATCGCGCCGGGGGCAATTTCGTCATTTTTTTGGACTGTGTCGGAATGGGCTCAAATTTGGCAGGCTGATCGGAAACAATCGCGCCGGGGGCAATTTCGTCATTTTTCTCGACTGTGTCGGAATTGGCTGAAATTTGGCAGTTTGATCGGAAATAAAAAT
>NW_019263436.1:0-4745 GCF_002742605.1 Olea europaea var. sylvestris
CCCGATCAACTTGTCAAATTTGAGCCCATTCCAACACAGTCGAGAAAAATGACGAAATTGCCGCCGGCGGGATTTTTATTTCCAATCAAACTTCCAAATTTCAGCCAATTCCAACACAGTCGAGAAAAATGACGAAATTGCCCCCAGCGCGATTTTTATTTCAGATCAAACTGCCAAATTTCAACCAATTCAGACACAGTCGAGAAAAATGACGAAATTGCCCCCGGCGCGATTTTTATTTCCGATCAACCAGTCAAATTTGAGCCCATTCCGACACAGTCGAGAAAAATGACGAAATTGCTGCCGGCGCGATTTTTATTTCCGATCAAACTGCCAAACTTCAGCCAATTTCAACACAGTCGATAAAAAGGACGAAATTGCCCCCGGGGCGATTTTTGTTTCCGATCAAACTGTCAAATTTAGGCCCATTCCGACACAGTCAAGAAAATTGACGAAATTGCCCCCTGGCGATTTTTATTTCAGATCAAACTGCCAAATTTCAGCCAATTCCGACACAGTCGAGAAAAATGACGAAATTGCCCCCGGAGCGATTTTTGTTTCCTATCAACCAGTCAAATTTTAGCCAATTCCGACACAGTCGCGAAAAATGACGAAATTACACTCGGCATTTTTTTTTTGTTCCCGATCAACCTGTCAAATTTGAGCCCATTCCAACACAGTCAAGAAAAATGACGAAATTGCCGCCGGCGGGATTTTTATTTCCGATCAAACTTTCAAATTTCAGCCAATTCCGACACAGTCAAGAAAAATGACAAAATTGTCCCCGGCGCGGTTTTTCTTTCCTATCAACCAGCCAAATCTCAGCCAATTTCGACACAGTCGAGAAAAATGATGAAATTGCCCCCGGCTCGCTTTTTGTTTCCGATCAACAAGTCAAATTTCAGGCAATTCCGACACAGTCGAGAAAAATGATGAAATTGCCCCGGCGCGGTTTTTGTTTCCGATCAACAAGTCAAATTTTAGCCAATTCCGAAACAGTCGCGACGAATGACGAAATCACACTCGGCGCGGTTTTTGTTCCCGATAAATCTGTTAAATTTAAGCCAATTCCGACACAGTCGAGAAAAATGACGTAATTGCCCCCGGCGAGATTTTTATTTTGGATCAAACTGCCAAATTTCAGCAAATTTCGATACTGTCGAGAAAAATGACGAAATTGCCCCCGGCACGTTTTTTGTTCCCGATAAACCTGTCAAATTTGAGCCCATTCCTACACAGTCGAGAAAAATGACGAAATTGTCGCCGGCGCGATTTTTATTTCCGATCAAACCGCCAAAGTTTAGCCAATTTCGACACAGTCGAGAAAAATGACGAAATTGCCCTCGACGCGGTTTTTGCTCCCGATAAACCTGTCAAATTTTAGCCCATTACGACATAGTCGAGAAAAATGACGAAATTGCCCCCGGCGCGATTTTTATTTCAGATCAAACTGCCAAATTTCAGCCAATTCCGACACAGTCGAGAAAAATGACGAAATTGCCCCCGACGCGATTTTTGTTTCCGACCAACAAGTCAAATTTTAGCCAATTCCGACACAGTCGAGAAAAATGATGAAAATGCTCCCGGCGAGGTTTTTGTTTCCGATCAACAAGTCAAATTTTAGCTAATTCCGACACAGTCGCGAAAAATAACGAAATTACACCCGGCGCGATTTTTGTACCCGATCAACCAGTCAAATTTTAGCCCATTCCGACACAGTCGTGAAAAATGACGAAATTGCTAGCTGCGCGATTTTTATTTCCGATCAACCTGCCAAATTTCAGCCAATTCCGACATAGTCGCAAAAAATGACGAAATTGCCCCCGGCGCGGTTTTTGTTTCCGATCAACCAGTTAAATTTTAGCCAATTCCGATAAAGTAGCGAAAAATGACGAAATCTCCCCCGGCGCGATTTTTATTTCAGATCAAACAGCCAAATTTCAGCCAATTCCGACACAGTTGAGAAAAATGACGAAATTGCCCCCGACGCGGTTTTTGTTTCCTATCAACAAGTCAAATTTTGGCCAATTCCGACACAGTCGTGAAAAGTGACGAAATTACACCCGGTTCGGTTTTTGCTCCCGATAAACCTCTCAAATTTGAGCCCATTCCAACACAGTCCAGAAAAATGACGAAACTCCCGTTGGCGCGATTTTTATTTCCGATGAAACTGCCAAATTTCAGCCAATTCCGACACAGTCGAGAAAAATGACGAAATTGCCCCCGGCGCAGTTTTTGTTTCCGATCTACCAATAAAATTTTTGCCAATTTCGACACAGTCGCGAAAAATGACGAAATTACACTCGGCGCGATTTTTGTTCCCGATCAACCTGTCAAATTAGAGCCCATTCCGACACAGTCGAGAAAAATGACGAAATTGCCCCCGGCGCGATTTTTGTTCCCGATAACCCTGTCAAATTAGAGCCCATTTCGACACAATTGCGAAAAATGACGAAATTGCCCCCGGCGCGATTTTTGTTTCCGATCAACCTGTCAAATTTCAATCCATTCCGACATCGTCGCGAAAAAAGACGAAATTGCCGCCGGCGGGATTTTTATTTCCGATCAACCTGTCCAATTTGAGCCCATTCCGACATAGTCGAGAAAAATGACGGAATTGCCGTCGGCGGGATTTTTATTTCCGATCAACCTGTCCAATTTGAGCCCATTCCGACATAGTCGAGAAAAATGACGGAATTGCCGTCGGCGGGATTTTTATTTCCGATCAACCTGTCCAATTTGAGCCCATTCCGACATAGTCGAGAAAAATGACGAAATTGCCCACGGCACGATTTTTATTTCAGATCAAACTGCCAAATTTCAGCCAATTCCGACACAGTCGTGAAAAATGACGAAATTACACCCGGCGCTATTTTTGTTCCAGATCAACCTATCAAATTTGAGCTCATTCCGACCCAGTCGAGAAAAATGACGAAATTGCCGTCGGCGGGATTTTTATTTCCGGTCGAACTGCAAAATTTCAGCCAATTCCGACGCAGTCGGGAAAAATGACGAAATTGTCCCCGGCGCGATTTTTGTTTCCGATCAACCAGTCAAATTTTAGCCCATTCTGACACAGTCGCGAAAAATGACGAAATTGCCCCAGACGTGGTTTTTGTTTCCGATCAACTAGTCAACTTTTAGCCCATTCCGACACATTCGCGAAAAATGACGAAATTGCCCCCGGCACGATTTTTATTTCCGATCAATTTGCCAAATTTCAGACCATTCCGACACAGTCATGAAAACTGACGAAATTGCCCCGGCGCGATTTTTGCTTCCGATCAACCAGTCAAATTTGAGCCCATTCCGTCACCGTCGCGAAAAACGACGAAATTTCCCCCAGCGCGATTTTTGTTTCCGATCAACCTGTCAAATTTTAGCCAATTCCGACACAGTATCGAAAAATGACGAAATTATCCCCCGCGCGTTTTTGTCCCCAATAAACTTGTCAAATTTGAGCCCATTCCGACACAGCCGGTAAAAATGACGAAATTGCCCCCGGCGCGATTTTTGTTTCCGATCAACCTGTCAAATTTTAGCCCATTACGACATAGTCGCGAAAAATGACGAAATTGCCCCTGCGGTTGTTTTTGTTTCCGATCAACC
This sequence comes from Olea europaea var. sylvestris, assembly GCF_002742605.1. Taxonomy (NCBI): domain Eukaryota; kingdom Viridiplantae; phylum Streptophyta; class Magnoliopsida; order Lamiales; family Oleaceae; genus Olea; species Olea europaea. The sequence goes on from NW_019263436.1 coordinate 3,610, forward strand.
AGTCAAATTTTAGCCCATTCCGACACAGTCGCGAAAAATGACGAAATTGCCCCCGGCACGATTTTTGTTTCCGATCAACCAGTCAAATTTTAGCCCATTCCGACACAGTCGCGAAAAATGACGAAATTGCCCCCGGCACGATTTTTATTTCCGATCAACTTGCCAAATTTCAGACCATTCCGACACAGTCGTGAAAACTGACGAAATTGTCCCGGCGCGATTTTTGTTTCCGATCAAGCAGTCAAATTTGAGCCAATTCCGTCACCGTCGCGAAAAATGACGAAATTTCCCCCAAGGCGATTTTTGTTTCCGATCAACCTGTCAAATTTGAGCCCATTCCGACACAATCGAGAAAATGACGAAACTGCCCCCGGCGCGATTTTTATTTCAGATCAAACTGCCAAATTTCAGCCAATTCCAACACAGTCGAGAAAAATGACGAAATTGACCCCGGCGCGATTTTTATTTCAGATCAAACTGCCAAATTTCAGCCAATTCCAACACAGTCGAGAAAAATGACGAAATTGCCCCCGTCGCGATTTTTGTTTCCGATCAACCAGTCAAATTTGAGCCCATTCCGACACAGTCGCAAAAAATGAAGAAATTGCACCCGGCGCGGTTTTTGTTCCCGATCAACCTGTCAAATTTGAGCCTATTTCGACACAGTCGAGAAAAATGACGAAATTGCCACCGACGCGATTTTTCTTTCCAATCAAACTGCCAAATTTCAGCCAATTCTGAAACAGTCGAGAAAAATGACAAAATTGCCCCCGGCGCGATTTTTGTTTTCGATCAACCTGTCAAATTTGAGCCCATTCCGACACAGTCGAGAAAAATTACGAAATTGCCCCCGGCGCGGTTTTTTTTTCCCGATCAACCTGTCAAATTTGAGCCCATTCCGACACAGTCGAGAAAAATGACGAAATTGCCGCCGGCGCGATTTTTCTTTCCGTTCAAACTGCTAAATTTCGGCCAATTCCGACACAGTAGAGAAAAATGACGAAATTGCCCACGGCTAGATTTTTGTTTTCGATCAAACTGTCAAATTTGAGCCCATTCCGACACAGTCGAGAAAAATGACGAAATTGCCCCCGACGCGATTTTTATTTCAGATCAAACTGCCAAATTTCAGCCAA
>NW_019263436.1:4809-15865 GCF_002742605.1 Olea europaea var. sylvestris
GAAATTGCCCCCGGCGCGATTTTTTTCCCGATCAACCAGTCAAATTTTAGCCAATTTCGACACAGTCGCGAAAAATGACGAAATTACACCCGTCGATATTTTTGTTCCCGATTAGCCTGTCAAATTTGAGCCCATTCCAACACAGTCGAGAAAAATAACGAAATTGCCGCCGGCGCGATTTTTATTTCCAACACTGTCGTGAAAAATGACGAAATCACAACCGGCGCGAATTTTGTTCCCGATAAACCTGTCAAATTTAAGCCCATTCCAACACAGTCGAGAAAAATGACGAAATTACCCCCGGCGCAGTTTTTGTTCCCGATCAACATGTCTAATTTGAGCCCATTCCGACACAGTCGAGAAAAATGACGAAATAGCCGCCGGCGCGATTTTTATTTCCGATCAAACTGACAAATTTCAGCCAATCGATTTTTATTTCAGATCAAACTGCCAAATTTCAGCCAATTCAGACACAGTCGAGAAAAATGACGAAATTGCCCCCGGCGCGGTTTTTGTTTCCGATCAACCAGTCAAATTTTAGCCAATTCTGACACAGTCGCGAAAAATGACGAAATTACACCCGGCGCGGTTTTTGTTCCCGATCAACCAGTTAAATTTGAGCCCATTCCGACACAGTCGAGAAAAATGAAGAAAATTGCTGCCGACGCGATTTTTATTTCCGATCAAACTGTCAAATTTGAGCCCATTCCGACACAGTCGAGAAAAATGACGAAATTGCCCCCGGGGCGATTTTCATTTCAGATCAAACTGCCAATTTTCATCCAATTCCGACGCAGTCGAGAAAAATGACGAAATTGCCCCCGGCGCGATTTTTGTTTCCTATCAACAAGTCAAATTTTAGCCAATTCCGACACAGTCGAGAAAAATAACGAAATTGCCGCCGGCGCGATTTTTATTTCCGATCAAACCTCCAAATTTCAGCCTATTCCGATACAGTCGAGAAAAATGACGAAATTGCCCCCGGCGCGGTTTTTGTTTTCGATCAACCTGTCAAATTTGAGCCCATTCCGACACAGTCTGGAAAAATGACGAAATAGCCCCAGGCGCGATTTTTATTTCAGATCAAACTGCCAAATTTGTGCCAATTCCGATACAGTCGAAAAAAATGACGAAATTGCGCCCGGTACAGTTTTTGTTTCCGATCAACCAGTCAAATTTTAGCCAATTCCGACACAGTCGCGAAAAATGACGAAATTACACCCGGCGCGATTTTTGTTCCCGATAAACCTGTCAAATTTGATCCCATTCAGACACAATCGAGAAAAATGACGAAATTGCCCCCAGCGCGATTTTTATTTTAGATAAAACTGCCAAATTTCAGCCAATTCCGATACAGTCGAGAAAAATGACGAAATTGCCCCAAGCGCGATTTTTGTTTTCGATCAACCTGTCAAATTTGAGCCCATTCCGACACAGTCGAGAAAAATGACGAAATTGCCCCCGGCACGATTTTTTTTCCCGATCAACCTGTCAAATTTGAGCCCATTCCGAAAAAGTCGAGAAAAATGACGAAATCACACTCGGCGCGATTTTTGTTCACGATAAATCTGCTAAATTTAAGCCCATTCCGACACAGTCGAGAAAAATGACGTAATTGCCCCCGGCGGGATTTTTATTTTAGATCAAACTGCCAAATTTCAGCCAATTCCGACAAAGTCGAGAAAAATGACGAAATTGCCCGATACAGTCGAGAAAAATGACGTAATTGCCCCCGGCGGGATTTTTATTTTAGATCAAACTGCCAAATTTCAGCCAATTCCGACAAAGTCGAGAAAAATGACGAAATTGCCCCTGGCGCGTTTTTTGTTCCCGATAAACCTGTCAAATTTGAGCCCATTCCGACACAGTCGATAAAAATGACGAAATTGCCACCTGCGCGATTTTTATTTCCCATCAAACCGTCAAAGTTTAGCCAATTCCGACACAGTCGAGAAAAATGACGAAATTGCCCTCGGCGCAGTTTTTGCTCCCGATAAACCTGTCAAATTTTAGCCCATTCCGACACAGTCGAGAAAAAATGACGAAATTTCCGCCGGCGCGATTTTTATTTCCGATCAAACTGCCAGATTTCAGCCAATTCCAACACTGTCGAGAAAAATGACGAAATTGGCCCCGACGCGATTTTTGTTTCCGATCAACAAGTCGAATTTTAGCCAATTCCGACACAGTCGCGAAAAATGACAAAATTGTCCCCGGCGCGATTTTTATTTCAGATCAAACTGCCAAATTTCAGCCAATTCCGACACAGTCGAGAAAAATGACAAAATTGCCCCCGACGCGGTTTTTGTTTCCGATCAACAAGTCAAATTTCAGCCAATTCCGACACAGTCGAGAAAAATGTCGAAATCCCCCGGCGTGTTTTTGTTTCTGATCAACAAGTCAAATTTTAGCCAATTCCGACACAGTCGCGAAAAATGACGAAATCGCACCCGGCGCGGTTTTTGTTCCCGATAAACCTGTCAAATTTAAGCCCATTCCAACACAGTCGAGAAAAATGACGAAATTACCCCCGGCGCAGTTTTTGTTCCCGATCAACATGTCTAATTTGAGCCCATTCCGACACAGTCGCGATCAACCAGTCAAATTTTAGCCAATTCCGACGCGGTCTCGAAAAATGACGGAATCACACCCGGCGCGATTTTTGTTGCCGATAAACCTGTCAAATTTAAGCCCATTCCAACACAGTCGAGAAAAATGACGAAATTGCCCCCGGCGCGGTTTTTGTTTCCGATCAACAAGTCAAATTTTAGCCAATTCCAACACTGTCGCGAAAAATGGAGAAATCACAACCGGCGCGAATTTTGTTGCCGATAAACCTGTCAAATTTAAGCCCATTCCAACACAGTCGAGAAAAATGACGAAATTACCCCCGGCGCAGTTTTTGTTCCCGATCAACCTGTTAAATTTGAGCCCATTCCGACACAGTCGAGAAAAATGACGAAATTGTTGCCGACGCGATTTTTATTTCTGATCAAACTGCCAAATTTCAGCCAATTCCGACACAGTCGAGAAAAATGACGAAATTGCCCCCGGTGCGATTTTTGTTTCCGATCAAACTGTCAAATTTGAGCCCATTCCGACACAGTCGAGAAAAATGACGAAATTGCCCCCGGGGCGATTTTTATTTCAGATCAAACTGTTAAATTTCAGCCAATTCCAACCCAGTCGAGAAAAATGACGAAATTGCCCCCGGCGCGATTTTTTTTTCCTATCAACAAGTCAAATTTTAGCCAATTCCGACATAGTCGCGAAAAATGACGAAATTACACCCGGCGCTATTTTTGTTCCCGATCAACCTGTCAAATTTGAGCCCATTCCAACACAGTCGAGAAAAATAACGAAATTGCCATCGGCACGATTTTTATTTCCGATCAAACCTCCAAATTTAAGCCAATTCCGATACAGTCGAGAAAAATGACAAAATTGCCCCCGGCGCGATTTTTGTTTCCGATCAACTAGTCAAATTTTAGCCAATTCCGACACAGTCGCGAAAAATGACGAAATTACACGTGGTGCGGTTTTTGTTCCCGAGAAACCTGTCAAATTTGAGACCATTCCAACACAGTCCAGAAAAATGACGAAATTGCCTTCGGCGCGATTTTTATTTCCAATGAAACTGCCAAATTTCAGCCAATTTCGACACAGTCGAGAAAAATGACGAAATTGCCCCCGGCGCAGTTTTTGTTTCCGATCAACCAGTCAAATTTTAGCCAATTTCGACACAGTCGCGAAAAAAGACGAAATTACACCCGGCGCGATTTTTGTTCCCGATCAACCTGTCAAATTTGAGCACATTCCGACACAGTCGAGAAAAACGACGAAATTGCCCCCAGCGCGGTTTTTGTTCCCGATAAACCGGTCAAATTTGAGTGCATTCCGACACAATTGCGAAAAATGAAGAAATTGCCACCGGCGCGATTTTTGTTTCCGATCAACCTGTCAAATTTCAGCCCATTCCGACATCGTTGGGAAAAATGACGAAATTGCCCACGGCGCGATTTTTATTAGTGATCAAACTGCCAAATTTAAGCCAATTCCGACACAGTCGAGAAAAATGACGAAATTGCCCCCGGCGCGGTTTTTGTTTTCGATCAACAAGTCAAATTTTAGCACATTCCGACACAGTCGCGAAAAATAACGAAATTACACCCGGCGCGGTTTTTGTTCCCAATCAACCTGTCAAATTTGAGCCCATTCCGACACATTCGCGAAAAATGACGAACTTGCCAGCTGCGCGATTTTTGTTTACGATCAACCTGTCAAATTTTAGCCCATTCTGATACAGTCGCGAAAAATAACGAAATTGCCATCGGCGCGATTTTTGTTTTCGATCAACCTGTCAAATTTGAGCCCATTCCGACACAGTCGAGAAAAATGACGAAATAGCCCCAGGCGCGATTTTTATTTCCGATCAACCAGTCAAATTTCAGCCCATTTCGACACCGTCGCGAAAAATGACGAAATAGCCCCCGGCGCGATTTTTCCCCGGCGCAGTTTTTGTTTTCGATCAGCCTGTCAAATGTGAGCCCACTCCGACACAGTCGAGAAAAATGATGAAATTGCCCCCGGCGTGGTTTTTGTACTCGATCAACCTGTCAAACTTGAGCCCATCCCGACACAGTCGAGAAAAATGATGAAATTGCCCCCGGCGTGGTTTTTGTACTCGATCAACCTGTCAAACTTGAGCCCATCCCGACACAGTCGAGAAAAATGACGAAATTGCCCCCGGCGCGATTTTTGTTTTCGATCAACCTGTCAAATTTGAGCCCATTTCGACACAGTCGAGAAAAATGACGAAATTGCCTCCGGCGCGATTTTTTTTTCCCAATCAACCTGTCAAATTTGAGCCCATTCCGACACAGTCGAGAAAAATGATGAAATTGCCCCCGGAGCATTTTTTTTCCCGATCAACCTGTCAAATTGGAGCCCATTCCGACACAGTCGAGAAAAATGACGAAATTGCCGCCGGCGCGATTTTTCTTTCCATTCAAACTGCTAAATTTCTGCCAATTCCGACACAGTAGAGAGAAATGACGAAATTGCCCACGGCTAGATTTTTGTTTCAGATCAAACTGTCAAATTTGAGCCCATTCCGACACAGTCGAGAAAAATGACCAAATTGCCCCCGACGCGATTTTTATTTCAGATCAAACTGCCAAATTTCAGCCAATTCCGACACAGTCGAGAAAAATGACGAAATTGCCACGGCGCGGTTTTTGTTTCCGATCAACATGTCAAATTTTAACCAATTCCGACACTGTCGCGAAAAATGACGAAATTACTCCCGGCGCGGTTTTTGTTCACGATAACCCTGTCAAATTTGAGCCCATTCCAACACAGTCGAGAAAAATAACGAAATTGCCGCCGGCGCGATTTTTATTTCCGATCCAACTGCCAAATTTTAGCTAATTCCGACACAGTCGAGAAAAATGACGAAATTGCCCCCGCCGCGATTTTTGTTTCCGTTCAACCAGTCAAATTTTAGCCAATTCCGACACAGTCGCGAAAAATGACGAAATTACACCCGGCGCGGTTTTTGTTCCCGATCAACCTGTCAAATTTGAGCCCATTCCGACACAGTCGATAAAAATGACGAAATTGCCCACACGCGCGATTTTTGTTCCCGATCAACCCGTCAGATTTGAGCCCATTCCGACTCAGTCGAGAAAAACAACGAAATTGCCCCCGACGCGATTTTTATTTCAGATCAAACTGCCAAATTTCAGACAATTCTAACACAGACGAGAAAAATGACGAAATTGACCCCGGAGCGGTTTTTGTTTCCGATCAACAAGTCAAATTTCAGCCAATTCGGACACAGTCGAGAAAAATGACGAAATTGCCCCCGGCGCGGTATTTGTTTCCGATCAACAAGTCAAATTTCAGCCAATTCCGACACAGTCGCGAAAAATGACAAAATCACACCCGGCGCGATTTTTGTTCCCGATAAACCTGTCAAATTTAAGCCCATTGCAACACAGTCGAGAAAAATGACGAAATTGCCCCCGGCGGGATTTTTATTTTAGATCAAACTGCCAAATTTCAGCCAATTCCGACACAGTCGAGAAAAATGACGAAATTACCCCCGGCGCAGTTTTTGTTTCCGATCAACAAGTCAAAAATTAGCCAATTCCGAAACAGTCGCGAAAAATAACGAAATCACACTCGGCGCGGTTTTTGTTCACGATAAATCTGTTAAATTTAAGCCCATTCCGACACAGTCGAGAAAAATGACGAAATTGCACCCGGCGGGATTTTTGTTTCCGATCAACAAGTCAAATTTCAGCCAATTCCGACACAGTCGAGAAAAATGATGAAATTGCCCCCGGCGTGGTTTTTGTTTCCGATCAACAAGTCAAATTTTAGCGAATTCCGAAAAAGTAGCGAAAAATGACGAAATCACACTCGACGCGATTTTCGTTCCCGATAAATCTGTTAAATTTAAGCCCATTCCGACACAGTCGAGAAAAATGACGTAATTGCCCCGGCGGGATTTTTTTTTAGATCAAACTGTCAAATTTCAGCCAATTCCGACAAAGTCGAGAAAAATGACGAAATTGCCCACGGCGCATTTTTTGTTCCCGATAAACCTGTCAAATTTGAGCCCATTCCGACACAGTCGAGAAAAATGACGAAATTGCCGCCGGCGCGATTTTTATTTCCCATCAAACCGTCAAAGTTCAGCCAATTCCGACACAGTCGAGAAAAATGACGAAATTGCCCTCGGCGCAGTTTTTGCTCCCGATAAACCTGTCAAATTTTAGCCCATTCCGACACAGTCGAGAAAAATGAAGAAATTTCCGCCGGCGCGATTTTTATTTCCGACCAAACTGCCAAATTTCAGCCAATTCCAACACTGTCGAGAAAAATGACGAAATTGGCCCCGACGTGGTTTTTGTTTCCGATCAACCAGTCGAATTTTAGCCAATTCCGACACAGTCGCGAAAAATGACGAAATTCCCCCCGGCGCGATTTTTATTTCAGATCAAACTGCCAAATTTCAGCCAATTCCGACACAGTCGAGAAAAATGACCAAATTGCCCCCGACGCGGTTTTTGTTTCCGATCAACAAGTCAAATTTCAGCCAATTCCGACACAGTCAAGAAAACAGTCGAAATTCCCCCGGCGTGTTTTTGTTTCTGATCAACAAGTCAAATTTTAGCCAATTCCGACACAGTCGCGAAAAATGACGAAATCACACCCGGCGCGGTTTTTGTTCCCGATAAACCTGTCAAATTTAAGCCCATTCCGACACAGTTGAGAAAAATGACGAAATTGCCCCCGGCGGGATTTTTATTTTAGATCAAGCTACCGAATTTCAGCCAATTGCGACACAGTCGAGAAAAATGACGAAATTGCCTCCGGCGCGATTTTTGTTCCCGATAAACCTGTCAAATTTGAGCCCATTCCGACACAGCCGAGAAAAATGATGAAATTGCCGTCGGCGCGATTTTTATTTCCGATCAAACTGCCAAATTTCAGCCAATTCCGACACAGTCGAGAAGAATGACGAAATTGCCCCCGCTGCGATTTTTGTTTCCGATCAACCAGTCAAATTTTAGCCAATTCCGACACAGTCGCGAAAAATGACGAAATTACACCCGACGCTATTTTCGTTCCCGATCAACCTGTCAAATTTGTGCCCATTCCAACACAGTGTAGAAAAATGACGATATTGTCGTCGGCGGGATTTTTACTTCTGATCAAACTTCCAAATTTCAGCCAATTCCGACACAGTCGAGAAAAATGACGAAATTGCCCCCGGCGCGGTTTTTTTTTTCCGATCAACCAGTCAAATTTTAGCCAATTCCGACACTGTCGCGAAAAATGACGAAATTACACCCGGCGCGGTTTTTGTTCCCGATCAACCTATCAAATTTGAGCCCATTCCGACACAGTAGAGAAAAATGACGAAATTGCCCCCGGCGCGATTTTTATTTTCGATCAAACTGCCAAATTTCAGCCAATTCCGACGCAGCCGAGAAAAATGACGAAATTGCCCCCGGCGCGATTTTTGTTCCCGATCAACCAATCAAATTTGAGCCCATTCCGACACAGTCGAGAAAAATGACGAAATTGCCGCCGGCGCGATTTTTATTTCCGATCAAACTGCCAAATTTCAGCCAATTCCGACAAAGTCGAAAAAATGACGAAATTGCCCCCGGCACGATTTTTGTTTCCGATCAAACTGTCAAATTTAAGCCCATTCCGACACAGTCGAGAAAAAATGACGAAATTGCCCCCGGGGCGATTTTTTACTTCAGATCAAACTGCAAAATTTCAGCCAATTCCGATACAGTCGGGAAAAATGACGAAATTGCCCCCGGCGCGGTTTTTGTTTCCGATCAACCCGTCAAATTTTAGCAAATTCCGACACAGTCGCGAAAAATGACGATATTGCCGCCGGCGCGATTTTTATTTCCGATCATAGTCGAGAAAAATGACGAAATTACCCCAGGCGCGATTTTTGTTACCGATCAAACTATCAAATTTGAGCCCATTCCGACACAGTCGAGAAAAATGACGAAATTGCCCCCGGCGCGATTTTTGTTCCCGATCAACCTGTCAATTCAGCCCATTCCGACACAGTCGAGAAAAATGACGAAATTGCCGTCGGCGCGATTTTTATTTCTGATCAAACTGCCAAATTTCAGCCAATTTCGACACAGTCGCGAAAAATGACGAAATTGCCCCCGGCGCGATTTTTGTTACCGATCAAACTATCAAATTTGAGCCCATTCCGACACAGTCGAGAAAAATGACGAAATTGCCCCCGGCACGATTTTTATTTCAGATCAAACGGCCAAATTTCAGCCAATTCCGACAAAGTCGAGAAAAATGACCAAATTACCCCCGGCGCGATTTTTGTTTCCGATCAACAAGTCAAATTTCAGCCATTTCGGACACAGTCGTGAAAAATAACGAAATTACACCCCGCGCGCTTTTTGTTCCCTATCAACCTGTCAAATTTGAGCCCATTCCGACACAGTCGAGAAAAAATGACAAAATTGCCCCACGCGAGATTTTTGTTTCCGATCAACCTGTCTAATTTTAGCCAATTCCGACACAGTCGCGAAAAATGACGAAATTGCCCCAGCGCGATTTTTGTTTCCGATCAATAAGTCAAATTTCAGCCAATTCCGACACGGTTGAGAAGAATGACGAAATTGCCCCCGGCGCAGTTTTTGTTTCCGATCAATAAGTCAAATTTTAGCCAATTCCGACACAGTCGAGAAAAATGATGAAATTACCCCCGGGGCGATTTTTGTTTCCGATCAGCAAGTCAAATTTCAGCCAATTCCAACACAGTCGCGAAAAATGACGAAATCACCCCCGTCGCGATTTTTGTTCCCGATAAACCTGTCAAATTTTAGCCCATTCCGACATAGTCGTGAAAAATGACGAAATTGCTAGCTGCGCGATTTTTATTTCCGATCAACCTGCCAAATTTCAGATAATTCCGACACAGTCGCGAAAAATGACGAAATTGCCCCCGGCGCGATTTTTCTTTCCGATCAACCAGTTAAATTTTAGCCAATTCTGATACAGTCGCGAAAAATGACGAAATTTCCCCCGGCGCGATTTTTATTTCAGATCAAATTGCCAAATTTCAGCTAATTCCGACACAGTCGAGAAAAATGACGAAATTGCCCCCGGCGCGGTTTTTGTTTCCTATCAACAAGGCAAATTTTGGCCAATTCCGACACAGTCGTGAAAAATGACGAAATTACACCCGGCGTGGTTTTTGTTCCCGATAAACCTGTCAAATTTGAGCCCATTCCGATACGGTCGAGAAAAATGACGAAATTGCCGCCGGCGCGATTTTTATTTCCGATCAAACTGCCAAATTTCAGCCAATTCCGACACAGTCGAGAATAATGACTAAATTGCCTCCGGCGCGATTTTTGTTTCCGATCAACCAGTCAAATTTTAGCCAATTCCGACACAGTCGCGAAAAATGATGAAATTACAACCGGCGCTATTTTTGTTCCCGATAAACCTGTCAAATTTGAGCCCATTCCAACACAGTCGAGAAAAATGACGAAATTGGTGCCGACGGGATTTTTATTTCCGATCCAACTTCCAAATTTCAGCCAATTCCGACACAGTCGAGAAAAATGACGAAATTGGTGCCGACGGGATTTTTATTTCCGATCCAACTTCCAAATTTCAGCCAATTCCGACACAGTCGAGAAAAATGACGAAATTTCCTCCGGCGCGATTTTTGTTTCCGATCAACCAGTCAAATTTTAGCCATTTCCGACACAGTCGCAAAAATGACGAAATTACACCCGGCGCGATTTTTGTTCCCGATCAACCTGTCAAATTTGAGCCAATTCCGATACAGTCGAGAAAAATGACGAAATTGCCGCCGGCGCGATTTTTATTTCCTATCAAACTGCCAAATTTTAGCCAATTTCGACACAGTCGAGAAGAATGACGAAATTGCCCCCGGCGCGATTTTTGTTTCCGATCAACAAGTCAAATTTTAGCCAATTCCAAAACAGTCGCCAAAAATGACGAAATCACACTCGGCGCGGTTTTTGTTCCCAATAAACCTGTCAAATTTGAGCCCATTCCGATAGAGTCGAGAAAAATGACGAAATTGTTGCCGGCGCGATTTTTATTTCCGATCAAACTGCCAAATTTCAGCCAATTCCGACACAGTCGAGAAGAATGACGAAATTGCCCCCGGCGCGATTTTTTTTTCCGATAAAGCAGTCAAATTTGAGCCCATTCCGACACAGTCGAGAAAAATGACGAAATTACCGTCGGCGCGATTTTTATTTCCGATGAAACTGCCAAACTTCAGCCAATTTCGACACAGTCGAGAAAAATGACGAAATTGCCCCCGGCGGGATTTTTGTTTCCGATCAAACTGTCAAATTTAGGCCCATTCCGATACAGTCGAGAAAAATGACGAAATTGCCCCCTGGGCGATTTTTATTTCAGATCAAACTGCCAAATTTGAGCCAATTCCGACACAGTCGAGAAAAATGACGAAATTGCCCAAGGCGCGATTTTTGTTTCCTAT
>NW_019263437.1:0-15856 GCF_002742605.1 Olea europaea var. sylvestris
TGGAACGGTTGGATTATCGACGTACGAAGAATTGAGCGCAACTTTTGCACCCGGTGTCCATTTTGGGACCATAAGTAATTTTCGGAAATGTAGCGACCGTTTTGGATTGAACTCACCACTTCGTCGTGACGTATGAGGGATGTCGGCCATTTTTCGAAAGAGTGAGCACTTGCATATTTGGAAAGCTAGGATTGCCAACGTACGAAGAATTGAGCGTAACTTTTGCACACGGTGTCCGTTTTGGGACTATAAGTACTTTTTGGAAATGTAGCGACCGTTTAGGATTTAACTCAAAACTTCGTCTTGACGTATGAGGGATTTCGACCATTTTTCAAAAGAATGAGCACTTACATATTTGGAACACTTGGATTGTCGGCGTACAAAGAATTGAGCGTAACTTTTGCACACGGTGTCCATTTTGGGACCATAAGTACTTTTTTGAAATGTAGCGACCGTTTTGTATTGAACTCACAACTTCGTCGTGACGTTTGAGGGATTTCGGCCATTTTTCGAAAGAGTGAGCACTTGTATATTTGGAACGCTTGGATTGCCGACGTACGAAGAATTGAGCATAACTTTTGCACCTGGTGTCCGTTTTAGGACCATAACTACTTTTTGGAAATGTAGCGACCATTTTGGATTGAACTCACAACTTCATCGTGACGTACGAGGGATTTCGGCCATTTTTCGAAAGAATGAGCACTTGCATATTTGAAACGCTTGGATTGTCGACGTACACTTTTTGGAAATATAACAACCGTTTTGGGTTGAACTCACAACTTCATCGTGACGTACGAGGGATTTCAGCCATTTTTCGAAAGAATGAGCACTTGCATATTTGAAACGCTTGGATTATCGACGTACGAATAATTGAGCGCAACTTTTGCAACCGGTGTCTGTTTTGGGACCATAAGTACTTTTTGAAAATGTAGCGACCGTTTTGGATTGAACTCACAACTTCATCGTGACGTAGGAGGGATTTCGGCCATTTTTCGAAAGAGTGAGCACTTGCATATTTGGAACGCTTGGATTGCCGGCGTACAAAGAATTGAGCGTAACTTTTGCACCCGGTGTCCGTTTTGGGACCATAAGTAATTTTTGAAATGTAGCGACCGTTTTGGATTGAACTCACAACTTCGTCGCAACGTACGAGGGATTTCGGCCACTTTTCGAAAGAATGAGCACTTGCATATTTGGAACGCTTGGATTGTCGACGTACGAAGAATTTAGCGCAAGCTTTGCACCCGGCGTCCGTTTTGGGACCATAAGTACTTTTTGGAAATGTAGCGACAGTTTTGGGTTGAACTTACAACTTCATCGTGACGTACGAGGGATTTCGGCCATTTTTCGAAAGAATGAGCACTTGCATATTTGGAACCCTTAGATTGTCGGCGTACAAAGAATTGAGAGTAACTTTTGCACCCGGTGTCCGTTTTGGGACCATAAGTACTTTTTGGAAATGTAGCGAGCATTTTGGATTGAACTCACCACTTCGTCGTGACGTATGAGGGATTTTGGCCATTTTTCGAAAGAGTGAGCACTTGCATATTTGGAACGCTTGGATTGCCGACGTACGAAGAATTGAGCGTAACTTTTGCACCTGGTGTCCATTTTGGGCCCGTAAGTCCTTTCTGGAAATGTAGCGAACGTTTTGGATTGAACTCACCACTTCGTCGTGACGTATGAGGGATTTTGGCCATTTTTCGAAAGAGTGAGCACTTGCATATTTGGAACGCTTGGATTGCCGACGTACGAAGAATTGAGCGTAACTTTTGCACCTGGTGTCCATTTTGGGCCCGTAAGTCCTTTCTGGAAATGTAGCGAACGTTTTGGATTGAACTCACCACTTCGTCGTGACGTATGAGGGATTTTGGCCATTTTTCGAAAGAGTGAGCACTTGCATATTTGGAACGCTTGGATTGCCGACGTACGAAGAATTGAGCGTAACTTTTGCACCTGGTGTCCATTTTGGGCCCGTAAGTCCTTTCTGGAAATGTAGCGAACGTTTTGGATTGAACTCACCACTTCGTCGTGACGTATGAGGGATTTTGGCCATTTTTCGAAAGAGTGAGCACTTGCATATTTGGAACGCTTGGATTGCCGACGTACGAAGAATTGAGCGTAACTTTTGCACCTGGTGTCCATTTTGGGCCCGTAAGTCCTTTCTGGAAATGTAGCGAACGTTTTGGATTGAACTCACCACTTCGTCGTGACGTATGAGGGATTTTGGCCATTTTTCGAAAGAGTGAGCACTTGCATATTTGGAACGCTTGGATTGCCGACGTACGAAGAATTGAGCGTAACTTTTGCACCTGGTGTCCATTTTGGGCCCGTAAGTCCTTTCTGGAAATGTAGCGAACGTTTTGGATTGAACTCACCACTTCGTCGTGACGTATGAGGGATTTTGGCCATTTTTCGAAAGAGTGAGCACTTGCATATTTGGAACGCTTGGATTGCCGACGTACGAAGAATTGAGCGTAACTTTTGCACCTGGTGTCCATTTTGGGCCCGTAAGTCCTTTCTGGAAATGTAGCGAACGTTTTGGATTGAACTCACCACTTCGTCGTGACGTATGAGGGATTTTGGCCATTTTTCGAAAGAGTGAGCACTTGCATATTTGGAACGCTTGGATTGCCGACGTACGAAGAATTGAGCGTAACTTTTGCACCTGGTGTCCATTTTGGGCCCGTAAGTCCTTTCTGGAAATGTAGCGAACGTTTTGGATTGAACTCACCACTTCGTCGTGACGTATGAGGGATTTTGGCCATTTTTCGAAAGAGTGAGCACTTGCATATTTGGAACGCTTGGATTGCCGACGTACGAAGAATTGAGCGTAACTTTTGCACCTGGTGTCCATTTTGGGCCCGTAAGTCCTTTCTGGAAATGTAGCGAACGTTTTGGATTGAACTCACCACTTCGTCGTGACGTATGAGGGATTTTGGCCATTTTTCGAAAGAGTGAGCACTTGCATATTTGGAACGCTTGGATTGCCGACGTACGAAGAATTGAGCGTAACTTTTGCACCTGGTGTCCATTTTGGGCCCGTAAGTCCTTTCTGGAAATGTAGCGAACGTTTTGGATTGAACTCACCACTTCGTCGTGACGTATGAGGGATTTTGGCCATTTTTCGAAAGAGTGAGCACTTGCATATTTGGAACGCTTGGATTGCCGACGTACGAAGAATTGAGCGTAACTTTTGCACCTGGTGTCCATTTTGGGCCCGTAAGTCCTTTCTGGAAATGTAGCGAACGTTTTGGATTGAACTCACCACTTCGTCGTGACGTATGAGGGATTTTGGCCATTTTTCGAAAGAGTGAGCACTTGCATATTTGGAACGCTTGGATTGCCGACGTACGAAGAATTGAGCGTAACTTTTGCACACGGTGTCCGTTTTGGGACCGTAAGTACTTTTTGGAAATGCAGCGACCGTTTTGGATTGATCTCGCCACTTCGTCGTGACTTATGAGGGATTTTGGCCATTTTTCAAAAATTTGAGCACTTGCATATTTGGAATGCTTGGATTGTTGGCGTACGAAGAATTTAGCGTAACTTTTGCACCTGGTGTCCATTTTGGGCCCGTAAGTTCTTTTTGGAAATGTAGCGACCATTTTGGATTGAACTCACCACTTCGTCGTGACATATGAGGGATTTTGGTCATTTTTCGAAAGTGCGAGCACTTCCATATTTGGAACGCTTGGATTGTCGGCGTACCAAGAATTGAGCGTAACTTTTGCACACGGTGTCCGTTTTGGGACCATAAGTACTTTTTGGAAATGTAGCGACCGTTTTGGATTGAACTCACCTCTTCATCGTGACGTATGAGGGATTTCGGCCATTTCTCGAAAGTTTTAGCACTTTCATATTTTGAACGCTTGGATTGTCGGCGTACGAAGGATTGAGCGTAACTTTTGCACCCGGTGTCCATTTTGGGACCATAAGTACTTTTTGGAAATGTAGCGACCGATTTGGATTGAACTCACCTCTTCCTCGTGACGTATGAGGGAGTTCGGTCATTTTTCGAAAGTGTGAGCACTTGGATATTTGGAATACTTGGATTGTCGGCGTACGAAGGATTGAGCGTAACTTTTGCACCTGGTGTCCATTTTGGGCCCGTAAGTCCTTTCTGGAAATGTAGCGACCGTTTTGGATTGAACTCACCAGTTCGTCGTGACGTATGAGGGAGTTCGGTCATTTTTCGAAAGTGTGAGCACTTGGATATTTGGAATACTTGGATTGTCGGCGTACCAAGAATTGAGCTACCTTTTGCACCCGGTGTCCGTTTTGGGCCCGTAAGTCCTTTTTGGAAATGTAGCGACCGTTTTGGATTTAACTCACAACTTCATCGTGACGTACGAGGGATTTTGGCCATTTTTCGAAAGACTGAGCACTTGCATATTTAGTTAGCTTGGATTGTCGGCGTACGAAGAATTGAGCGTAACTTTTTCACACTGTGTCCGTTTTGGGACCGTAATTACTTTATGGAAATGTAGTGACCGTTTTGGATTGAACTCACCACTTCGTCGTGACGTATGAGGGATTTCGGACATTTTTTGAAAGTGTGAGCACTTGCATATTGGGAAGGTTTGGATTGTCGGCGTACGAAGAATTGAGCGTATCTTTTTCACACTGTGTCCGTTTTGGGACCGTAATTACTTTATGGAAATGTAGTGACCGTTTTGGATTGAACTCACCACTACGTCGTGACGAATGAGGCATTTCAGCCATTTTTCGAAAGTTTGAGCACTTGCATATTTAGTTAGCTTGGATTGTCGGCGTACGAAGAATTGAGCGTATCTTTTTCACACTGTGTCCGTTTTGGGACCGTAATTACTTTATGGAAATGTAGTGACCGTTTTGGATTGAACTCACCACTACGTCGTGACGAATGAGGCATTTCAGCCATTTTTCGAAAGTTTGAGCACTTGCATATTTAGTTAGCTTGGATTGTCGGCGTACGAAGAATTGAGCGTAACTTTTGCACTCGGGGTCCGTTTTGGGCCCGTAAGTCCTTTTTGGAAATGTAGCGACCATTTTGGATTGAACTCACCACTTCATCGTGACGTATGAGGGATTTCGCCCATTTTTCGAAAGTGTGAGCACTTGCATATTGGGAACGTTTGGATTGTCGGCGTACCAAGAATTGAGCGTGACTTTTGCACACGGTGTCCGTTTTGGGAACAAAAGTAATTTTTGGAAATGTAGCGACCGTTCTGGATTGAACTCACCATTTCGTCGTGACGAATGAGGCATTTCAGCCATTTTTCGAAAGTTTGAGCACTTGTATATTTGGAACGCTTGGATTGTCGACGTACGAATAATTGAGCGTAACTTTTCCACCCGGTGTCCATTTTGGGCCCGTAAGTCCTTTCTGGAAATGTAGCGACCGTTTTGGATTGAACTCACCACTTCGTCATGTCGTATGAGGTATTTCGGTCATTTTTCGAAATTGTGAGCACTTGCATATTTGGAATGCTTGGATTGTCAGCGTACGAAGAATTGAGCGTAACTTTGCACACGGTGTCCGTTTTGGGACCGTAAGTACTTTTTGGAAATGCAGCGACCGTTTTGGATTGATCTTGCCACTTCGTCGTGACTTATGAGGGATTTTAGCCATTTTTCAAAAATTTGAGCACTTGCATACTTGGAATGCTTGGATTGTCGGCGTACCAAGAATTGAGCGTAACTTTTGCACCGGGTGTCCGTTTTGGGCCCGTAATTCCTTTTTGGAAATGTAGCGACCGTTTTGGATTTAACTCACCACTTCGTCGTGACATACGAGGGATTTCGGCCATTTTTCGAAAGAATGAGTACTTGCATATTTGGAACGCTTGGATTGTCGGCGTACGAAGAATTGAGCGTAACTTTGCACACGGTGTCCGTTTTGGGACCGTAAGTACTTTTTGGAAATGCAGCGACCGTTTTGGATTGATCTTGCCACTTCGTCGTGACTTATGAGGGATTTTGGCCATTTTTCAAAAATTTGAGCACTTGCATATTTGGAATGCTTGGATTGTCGGCGTACAAAGAATTTAGCGTAACTTTTGCACCTGGTGTCCATTTTGGGCCCGTAAGTCCTTTTTGGAAATGTAGCGACCGTTTTGGATTGAACTCACCACTTCGTCGTGACATATGAGGGATTTTGGTCATTTTTCGAAAGTGCGAGCACTTCCATATTTGGAACACTTGGATTGTCGGCGTACCAAGAATTGAGCGTAACTTTTTCACCCGGTGTCCGTTTTTTGCCCGTAAGTCCTTTTTGGAAATGTAGCGACCGTTTTGGATTTAACTCACCACTTTATCGTGACGTACTAGGGATTTCGACCAATTTTGGAAAGAATGAGCACTTGCATATTTGGAACGCTTGGATTGTCGGCGTACGAAGAATTAAGCGTAACTTTTGCACACGGTGTCCGTTTTGGGACCGTAAGTACTTTTTGTAAATGCAGCGACCGTTTTGGAGTGAACTCACCACTTCGTCATAACGTATGAGGGATTTTGGCCATTTTTCGAAATTTTGAGAACTTGCATATTTGGAACGCTTGGATTGTCGGCGTACAAAGAATTGAGCGTAACTTTTGCACCCGGTGCCCATTTTGGGCCCGTAAGTCCTTTTTGGAAATGTAGTGACCGTTTTGGATTGAACTCACCACTTCGTCGTGACGTACGAGGGATTTCAGCCATTTTTCGAAAGAATGAGAACTTGCTTATTTGGAACGCTTGGATTGTCGGCGTACGAAGAATTGAGCGTATCTTTTGCACACGGTGTCCGTTTTAGGACCATAAGTACTTTTTGGAAATGTAGCGACCGTTTTGGATTGAACTCACGACTTTGTTGTGACGTACGAGGGATTTTGGCCATTTTTCGAAAGAATGAGCACTTGCATATTTGGAACGCTTGGATTGTCGGCATACGAAGAATTGAGCGTATGTTTTGCACACGGTGTGCGTTTTGGGACCATAAGTACTTTTTGGAAATGTAGCGACCGTTTTGAAATGAACTCATGACTTCGTCGTGACGTACGAGGGATTTCTGCCATTTTTCAAAAGTTTGAGCACTTGTATATTTGGAACGCTTGGATTGTCGGCGTACGAAGAATTGAGAGTAACTTTTACACCCGGTGTCCATTTTGGGCCCGTAAGTCCTTTTTGGAAATGTAGAGACCGTTTTGGATTGAACTCACCACTTCTTCGTGACGTATGAGGGATTTCGGCCATTTCTCGAAAGTTTGAGCGCTTGCATATTTGAAACGTTTGGATTGTCGACGTACGAAGAATTGAGCGTAACTTTTGCACACGGTGTTCGTTTTGGGACCATAAGTACTTTTTGGATATGTAGCGACCGTTTTGGATTGAACTCACTTCTTCGCCGTAACGTATGAGGGATTTCGGCCATTTCTCGAAAGTTTGAGCACTTTCATATTTTGAACGCTTGGATTGTCGGCGTACGAAGGATTGAGCGTAACTTTTGCACCCGGTGTCCATTTTGGGACCATAAGTACTTTTTGGAAATGTTGCGACCGTTTTTGATTGAACTTACCACTTTGTCGTGACGTATGATGGATTTCGGCCATTTTTGGAAGGTTTGAGCACTTGCATATTTGGAACGCTTGGATTGTCGACGTACGAAGAATTGAGCGTAACTTTTGCACCTGGTGTCCATTTTGGGCCCGTAAGTCCTTTCTGGAAATGTAGCAACCGTTTTGGATTGAACTCACCACTTCGTCGTGACGTATGAGGGATTTCGGTCATTTTTCGAAAGTGTGAGCACTTGCATATTTGGAACGCTTGGATTGTCGGCGTACAAAGAATTGAGTTTAACCTTTGCCCCCGGTGTCCGTTTTAGGCCCGTAAGTCCTTTCTGGAAATGTAGCGACCGTTTTGGATTGAACTCACCAGTTCGTCGTGACGTATGAGGGAGTTCGGTCATTTTTCGAAAGTGTGAGCACTTGCATATTTGGAACGCTTGGATTGTCGGCGTACAAAGAATTGAGCTTAACTTTTGCCCCCGGTGTCCGTTTTAGGCCCGTAAGTCCTTTCTGGAAATGTAGCGACCGTTTTGGATTTAACTCACAACTTCATCGTGACGTACGAGGGATTTTGGCCATTTTTCAAAAGACTGAGCACTTGCATATTTGGTCAGCTTGGAATGTCGGCGTACGAAGAATTGAGCGTAACTTTTTCACACGGTGTCCGTTTTGGGACCGTAATTACTTTTTGGAAATGTAGTGACCGTTTTGGATTGAACTCACCACTTCGTCGTGACGTATGAGAGATTTCGGTCATGTTTCGAAAGTGTGAGCACTTTCATATTTGGAACGCTTGGATTGTCGGCGTACAAAGAATTGAGCGTAACCTTTGCCCCCGGTGTCCGTTTTAGGCCCGTAAGTCCTTTTTGAAAATGTAGTGACCGTTTTGGATTGAACTCACCACTTCGTCGTGACGTATGAGAGATTTCGGTCATGTTTCGAAAGTGTGAGCACTTGCATATTTGGAACGTTTCGATTGTCGGCGTACAAAGAATTGAGCGTAACTTTTGCACACGGTGTCCGTTTTTGGCCCGTAAGTACTTTTTGGAAATGTAGCGACCGTTTTGGATTAAACTCACCATTTCGTCGTGACGTATGAGGGATTTTGGTAATTTTTTGAAAGTATGAGCACTTGCATATTTGGAACGCTTGGATTGTCGGCGTACCAAGAATTGAGCGTAACTTTTGCACTCGGTGTCCGTTTTGGGCCCGTAAGTCCTTTTTGGAAATGTAGCGACCGTTTTGGATTGAACTCACCACTTCATCGTGACGTATTAGGGATTTCGGCCATTTTTCGAAAGTGTGAGCACTTGCATATTTGGAACGTTTAGATTGTCGGCGTACCAAGAATTGAGCGTGACTTTTGCACACGGTGTCCGTTTTGGGAACAAAAGTACTTTTTACAAATGTAGCGACCGTTCTGGATTGAACTCACAATTTCGTCGTGACGTATGAGGGATTTCAACAATTTTTCGAAAGTTTGAGCACTTGCTTATTTGGAACGCTTGGATTGTCGGCGTACGAAGAATTGAGCGTAACTTTTCCACCCGGTGTCCATTTTGGGCCCGTAAGTCCTTTCTGGAAATGTAGCGACCGTTTTGGATTGAACTCACCACTTCGTCGTGACGTATGAGGGATTTTGGCCATTTTTCGAAAGAATGAGCACTTGCTTATTTGGAACGCTTGGATTGTCGGCGTACGAAGAATTGAGCGTATCTTTTGCACACGGTGTCCGTTTTGGGACCGTAAGTACTTTTTGGAAATGTAGCGATCGTTTTGGATTGATCTCGCCACTTCGTCGTGACGTATAAGGGATTTTGGCCATTTTTCGAAAGAATGAGCACTTGCTTATTTGGAACGCTTGGATTGTCGGCGTACGAAGAATTGAGCGTATCTTTTGCACACGGTGTCCGTTTTGGGACCGTAAGTACTTTTTGGAAATGTAGCGATCGTTTTGGATTGATCTCGCCACTTCGTCGTGACGTATAAGGGATTTTGGCCATTTTTCGAAAGAATGAGCACTTGCTTATTTGGAACGCTTGGATTGTCGGCGTACGAAGAATTGAGCGTAACTTTTGCACACGGTGTCCGTTTTGGGACCGTAAGTACTTTTTGGAAATGCAGCGATCGTTTTGGATTGATCTCGCCACTTCGTCGTGACTTATGAGGGATTTTGGCCATTTTTCAAAAATTTGAGCACCTGCATATTTGGAATGCTTGGATTGTCGGCGTACGAAGAATTTAGCATAACTTTTGCACCCGGTGTCCATTTTGGGCCCGTAAGTCCTTTTTGGAAATGTAGCGACCGTTTTGGATTGAACTCACCACTTCGTCGTGACATATGAGGGATTTTGGTCATTTTTCGAAAGTGCGAGCACTTCCATATTTGGAACGCTTGGATTGTCGGCGTACCAAGAATTGAGCTTAACTTTTGCACCCAGTGTCCATTTTTGGCCCGTAAGTCCTTTTTGGAAATGTAGCGACCGTTTTGGATTTAACTCACCACTTTATCGTGACGTACTAGGGATTTCGACCAATTTTGGAAAGAATGAGCACTTGCATATTTGGAACGCTTAAATTGTCGACGTACGAAGAATTGAGCGCAACTTTTGCACCCGGAGTTCGTTTTGGGACCATAAGTAATTTTTGGAAATGTAGCGACCGTTTTGGATTGAACTCACCACTTCGTCGTGACGTACGAGGGATTTCGGCCATTTTTCGAAAGAATGAGCACTTGCATATTTGGAACGCTTGGATTGTTGGCGTACAAAGAATTGAGCGTAACTTTTGCACCCGGTGCCCATTTTGGGCCCGTAAGTCCTTTTTGGAAATGTAGTGACCGTTTTGGATTGAACTCACCACTTCGTCGTGACGTACGAGGGATTTCGGCCATTTTTCGAAAGAATGAGCAATTGCTTATTTGGAACGCTTGGAATGTCGGCGTACGAAGAATTGAGCGTATCTTTTGCACACAGTGTCCGTTTTGGGACCATAAGTACTTTTTGGAAATGTAGCGACCGTTTTGGATTGAACTCACGACTTTGTCGTGACGTACGCGGGATTTTGGCCATTTTTCGAAAGAATGAGCACTTGCATATTTGGAACGCTTGGATTGTCGGCATACGAAGAATTGAGCGTATGTTTTGCACACGGTGTGCGTTTTGGGACCATAAGTACTTTTTGGAAATGTAGCGACCGTTTTGGATTAAACTCAGCACTTTGTCGTGACGTACGCGGGATTTTGGCCATTTTTCAAATGAATGAGCACTTGCATATTTGGAACGCTTGGATTGTCGGCGTACGAAGAATTGAGCGTATGTTTTGCACACGGTGTGCGTTTTGGGACCATAAGTACTTTTTGGAATTGTAGCGACCGTTTTGGATTGAACTCACGACTTCGTCATGACACACGAGGGATTTCGGCCATTTTTCGAAAGTTTGTGCACTTGCATATTTGGAACGCTTGGATTGTCGGCGTACGAAGAATTGAGCGTATGTTTTGCACACGGTGTGCGTTTTGGGACCATAAGTACTTTTTGGAATTGTAGCGACCGTTTTGGATTGAACTCACGACTTCGTCATGACACACGAGGGATTTCGGCCATTTTTCGAAAGTTTGTGCACTTGCATATTTGGAACGCTTGGATTGTCGGCGTACGAAGAATTGAGCGTATGTTTTGCACACGGTGTGCGTTTTGGGACCATAAGTACTTTTTGACAATGTAGCGACCGTTTTGGATTGAACTCACGACTTCGTCATGACACACGAGGGATTTCGGCCATTTTTCGAAAGTTTGTGCACTTGCATATTTGGAACGCTTGGATTGTCGGCGTACGAAGAATTGAGCGTATGTTTTGCACACGGTGTGCGTTTTGGGACCATAAGTACTTTTTGACAATGTAGCGACCGTTTTGGATTGAACTCACGACTTCGTCATGACACACGAGGGATTTCGGCCATTTTTCGAAAGTTTGTGCACTTGCATATTTGGAACGCTTGGATTGTCGGCGTACGAAGAATTGAGCGTAACTTTTGCACCCGGTGCCCATTTTGGGCCCGTAAGTCCTTTTTGGAAATGTAGTGACCGTTTTGGATTGAACTCACCACTTCGTCGTGACGTACGAGGGATTTCAGCCATTTTTCAAAGTTTGAGCACTTACATATTTGGAACGTTTGGATTGTCGGTGTACGAAGAATTGAGCGTAACTTTTGCACCCGGTGTCCATTTTGGGACCAGAAGTACTTTTTGAAAATGTAGCGACCGTTTTGGATTGAACTCACTACTTCGTCTTGACGTATGAGGGATTTTGGCCATTTTTCGAAAGTGTGAGCACTTGCATATTTGGAACGCTTGGATTGTTGGCGTACGAAGTATTGAGCATAACTTTTGCACACGGTGCCCGTTTTGGGCCCGTAAGTACTTTTTGGAAATGTATCGACCGTTTTGGATTGAACTCAACACTTCGTCTTGACGTATGAGGGATTTCGGCCATTTTTTGAATGCGTGAGCACTTGCATATTTAGAACGTTTGGATTGTCGGCGTACGAAGAATTGAGCGTAACTTTTGCACACGGTGTTCGTTTTGGGACCATAAGAACTTTTTGGAAATGTAGCGACCGTTTTGGATTGAACTCACCTCTTCGCCGTGACGTATGAGGGATTTCGGCCATTTCTCGAAAGTTTGAGCACTTTCATATTTTGAACGCTTGGATTGTCGGCGTACGAAGGATTGAGCGTAACTTTTGCACTCGGTGTCCATTTTGGGACCATAAGTACTTTTTGGAAATGTTGCGACCGTTTTTTATTGAACTCACCACTTTGTCGTGACGTATGATGGATTTCGGCCATTTTTTGAAAGTGTGAGCACTTGCACATTTGGAACGTTTCGATTGTCGACGTACAAAGAATTGAGCGTAACTTTTGCACACGGTGTCCGTTTTTGGCCCGTAAGTACTTTTTGGAAATGTAGCGACCGTTTTGGATTAAACTCACCATTTCGTCGTGACGTATGAGGGATTTTGGTAATTTTTCGAAAGTATGAGCACTTGCATATTTGGAACGCTTGGATTGTCGGCGTACCAAGAATTGAGCGTAACTTTTGCACTCGGTGTCCGTTTTGGGCCCGTAAGTCCTTTTTGGAAATGTAGCGACCGTTTTTGATTGAACTCACCACTTCACCGTGACGTATGAGGGATTTCGGCCATTTTTCGAATGCGTGAGCACTTGCATATTTAGAACGTTTGGATTGTCGGCGTACGAAGAATTGAGCGTAACTTTTGCACACGGTGTTCGTTTTGGGACCATAAGAACTTTTTGGAAATGTAGCGACCGTTTTGGATTGAACTCACCTCTTCGCCGTGACGTATGAGGGATTTCGGCCATTTCTTGAAAGTTTGAGCACTTTCATATTTTGAACGCTTGGATTGTCGGCGTACGAAGGATTGAGCGTAACTTTTGCACTCGGTGTCCATTTTGGGACCATAAGTACTTTTTGGAAATGTTGCGACCATTTTTTATTGAACTCACCACTTTGTCGTGACGTATGATGGATTTTGGCCATTTTTTGAAAGTGTGAGCACTTGCATATTTGGAACGTTTCGATTGTCGGCGTACAAAGAATTGAGCGTAACTTTTGCACACGGTGTCCGTTTTTGGCCCGTAAGTACTTTTTGGAAATGTAGCGACCGTTCTGGATTGAACTCACCATTTCGTCGTGACGTATGAGGGATTTCGGCCATTTTTCGAAAGAGTGAGCACTTGCATATTTGGAACGTTTCGATTGTCGGCGTACAAAGAATTGAGCGTAACTTTTGCACACGGTGTCCGTTTTTGGCCCGTAAGTACTTTTTGGAAATGTAGCGACCGTTCTGGATTGAACTCACCATTTCGTCGTGACGTATGAGGGATTTCGGCCATTTTTCGAAAGAGTGAGCACTTGCATATTTGGAACGTTTCGATTGTCGGCGTACAAAGAATTGAGCGTAACTTTTGCACACGGTGTCCGTTTTTGGCCCGTAAGTACTTTTTGGAAATGTAGCGACCGTTCTGGATTGAACTCACCATTTCGTCGTGACGTATGAGGGATTTCAGCCATTTTTCGAAAATTTGAGCACTTGCATATTTGAAACGCTTGGATTGTCGACGTACGAAGAATTGAGCGTAACTTTTCCACCCGGTGTCCATTTTGGGCCCGTAAGTCCTTTCTGGAAATGTAGCGACCATTTTGGATTGAACTCACCACTTCGTCATGTCGTATGAGGTATTTCGGTCATTTTTCGAAATTGTGAGCACTTTCATATTTGGAATGCTTGGATTGTCGGCGTACCAAGAATTGAGCGTAACTTTTGTACCGGGCGTCCGTTTTGGGCCCGTAATTCCTTTTTGGAAATGTAGCGACCGTTTTGGATTTCACTCACCACTTCATCGTGACTTATGAGGGATTGTGGCCATTTTTCGAAAGAATGAGCACTTGCATATTTGGAATGCTTGGATTGTCAGCGTACGAAGAATTGAGCGTAACTTTTGCACACGGTGTCCGTTTTGGGACCATAAGTACTTTTTGGAAATGTAGCGGCCGTTTTGGATTTAACTCACAACTTCGTCGTGACATACGAGGGATTTCGGCCATTTTTCGAAAGAATGACTACTTGCATATTTGGAACGCTTGGATTGTCGGCGTACGAAGAATTGAGCGTAACTTTTGCACACGGTGTCCGTTTTGGGACCGTAAGTACTTTTTGGAAATACAGCGACCGTTTTGGATTGATCTCGCCACTTCGTCGTGACTTATGAGGGATTTTGACCATTTTTCAAAAATTTGAGCACTTGCATATTTGGAATGCTTGGATTGTCGGCGTACGAAGAATTTAGCGTAACTTTTGCACCCGGTGTCCATTTTGGGCCCGTAAGTCCTTTTTGGAAATGTAGCGACCGTTTTGGATTGAACTCTCCACTTCGTCGTGACATATGAGGGATTTTGGTCGTTTTTTGAAAGTACGAGCACTTCCATATTTGGAACGCTTGGATTGTCGGCGTACCAAGAATTGAGCTTAACTTTTGCACCTGGTGTCCGTTTTTGGCCCGTAAGTCCTTTTTGGAAATGTAGCGACCGTTTTGGATTTAACTCACCGCTTTATCGTGACGTACTAGGGATTTCGACCAATTTTGGAAAGAATGAGCACTTGCATATTTGGAACGCTTGGATTGTCGGCGTACGAAGAATTGAGCGTAACTTTTGCACACGGTGTCCGTTTTGGGACCGTAATTACTTTTTGTAAATGCAGCGACCGTTTTGGAGTGAACTCACCACTTCGTCATGACGTATGAGGGATTTTGGCCATTTTTCGAAAGTTTGAGCACTTGCATTTTTGGAACGCTTGGATTGTCGGCGTACAAAGAATTGAGCGTAACTTTTGCACTCGGTGCCCATTTCGGGCCCGTAAGTCCTTTTTGGAAATGTAGTGACCGTTTTGGATTGAACTCACCACTTCGTCATGACGTGCGAGGGATTTCGGCCATTTTTCAAAGTTTGAGCACTTGCATATTTGGAACGTTTGGATTGTTGGTGTACGAAGAATTAAGCGTAACTTTTGCACCCGGTGTCCATTTTGGGACGAGAAGTACTTTTTGGAAATGTAGCGACCATTTTGGATTGAACTCACCACTTCGTCGTGACGTATGAGGGATTTTGGCCATTTTTCGAAAGTATGAGCACTTGCATATTTGGAACGCTTGGATTGTTGGCGTACGAAGTTTTGAGCCTAACTTTTGCACACGGTGTCCGTTTTGGGCCCGTAAGTACTTTTTGGAAATGTAGCGACCGTTTTGGATTGAACTCACCACTTCGTCTTGACGTATGAGGGATTTCGGCCATTTTTCAAAAGTGTGAGCACTTGCATATTTGGAACGTTTGGATTGTCGGCATACGAAGAATTGAGCGTAACTTTTGCACACGGTGTCCATTTCGGGACCATAATTACTTTTTGAAAATGTAGCGACCGTTTTGGATTGAACTCACCACTTCATCATGACGTATGAGGGATTTCGGCCATTTTTCGAAAGTTTGAGCACTTGCATATTTGGAACGCTTGGATTGTCGGCGTACGAAGAATTGAGAGTAACTTTTGCACCCGGTGTCCATTTTGGGCCCGTAAGTTCTTTTTGGAAATGTAGCGACCATTTTGGATTGAACTCATCACTTCGTCGTGACATATGAGGGATTTTGGCCATTTTTCGAACGTTTGACCACTTGCATATTTGGAACGCTTGGATTGTCGGCGTACGAAGAATTGAGCGTATCTTTTGCACACGGTGTCCATTTTGGGACCA
>NW_019263438.1:0-15854 GCF_002742605.1 Olea europaea var. sylvestris
CGAAGTTATCATGAAATCGAAAGCCCCTTTTCAATGCCTCAATTCCAAACGAATTAGACTAGCAATTCGCTGAAAATGATCAAACCTGAAGTTATCATGAAATCAAAAACAACTTTTCATTGGCTCGATTCCAAAAGAATTCAACTTGCAATTCGCCAAAAATGAACAAATACGAAGTTATCATGAAACCAAAAACCAATTTTCATTGGCACGATTCCAATCAAATTAGACTAGCAATTCACCAGAAATGATCAAACCCAATGTTATCATGAAATCAAACATTGGCTCCATTCCAATCGAATCAGACTAGCAATTAGCCGAAAATGATCAAACCTGAAGTTATCATGAAATCAAAAACCACTTTTCATTGGATCCATTCCAATCGAATTAGACTAGCAATTCGTTAAAAATGAACAAACCCGAAGTTATCATGAAATCAAAAACCACTTTTCATTGGCTCGATTCCAATTGAATTAGACTAGCAATCTGCCGAAAATGATCAAACCTGAAGTTATCATGAAATCGAAAAACACATTTCATTGGCTCAATTCCAATCGAATTAGACTAGCAATTATCGAAAATGATCAAACCGAAGTTTACATGAAATCTAAAACCACTTTTCATTGGCTCCATTCCAATCGAATTAGACTAGCAATTCGCTAAAAATGAACAAACCCGAAGTTATCATGAAATCAAAAACCACTTTTCATTGGCTCGATTCCAATCGAATTAGACTAGCAACTACCCGAAAACGATCAAACCCGAAGTTATCATGAAATCAAAAGTCACTTTTCATCAGCTCCATTCCAACCGAATTAGACTAGCAAATTGCCGAAAAAGAACAAACCCGACGTTATCATGAAATCAATAACCACTTTTCATTGGCTCGATTCAAATCGAATTAGACTAGCAATTTATCGAAAATGGTCAAACCCGAAGTTATCATGAAATCGAAAACCACTTTTCATTGGCTCGATTCCGATCGAATTAGACTAGCAATTTTTCTTAAATGATCAAACCCGAAGTTATCATGAAATCGAAAGTCCCTTTTCATTGGCTCGATTCCAACCGAATTAAACTAACAATTCACCGAAAATGATCAAACCCGAAGTTATCATGAAATCAAAAACCACTTTTCATTGGCTCGATTCCAATCGAATTCGACCAGTAATTCGTCAAAAACGAACAAACCCGAAGTTATCATGAAATCAAAAACCACTTTTCATTGGCACGATTCCAATCGAATTAGACTAGCAATTCGCCAAAAACGATCAAACCCGATGATATAATGAAATCGAAAACAACTTTTCATTGGCTTGATTCCAATCGAATTAAACTAGCAATTTGCCAAAAACGACCAACCCCGAAGTTATCATGAAACCAAAAACTACTTTTCATAGGCACGATTCCAATCATACGAGGCTAGCAATTCGCCAAAATCTATCAAACCCAAGGCTATCATGAAATAAAAAAAAACTTTTCATTGGCTCGATTCCAATCGAATTTGACTAGCAATTAGCTGAAAATGATCAAACCCGAAGTTATCATGAAATCGAAAAACACTTTTCATTGGCTCGATTCCAATCGAATTAGACTAGCAATTCGTCAAAAATGAACAAACCCGAAGTCATCAAGAAATCAAAAACCACTTTTCATTGGCTTGATTCCAATCGAATTAGACTAGCAATTCGTCAAAAATGAACAAACCCGAAGTCATCAAGAAATCAAAAACCACTTTTCATTGGCTCGATTCCAATCGAATTAGACTAGCAATTAGCCGAAAACGAACAAACCCAAAGTTATCATGAAATCAAAACCACTTTTCATTGGCTCGATTCCAAATGAATTGGACTAGTAATTCGCCAAAAATGAAAAAACCCGAAGTTATCATGAAATCAAAAACAACTTTTCATAGGCTCGATTCCAATCGAATTAAACTAGCGATTTGCCTAAAACGATCAAAGCCGAAGTTATCATGAAATCGAAAAACACATTTCGTTGGCTCCATTCCAATCGAATTAGACAAGCAATTAGCCAAAAATGAACAAACTCGAAGTTATCATGAAATTAAAAACCACTTTTCGTTGGCTCAATTCCAATTGAATTAGACTAGCAATTTTTCAAAAACGATCAAACCCGAAGTTATCATGAAATCGAAAGCCCCTTTTCAATGGCTCAATTCCAAACGAATTAGACTAGCAATTCGCTGAAAATGATCAAACCTGAAGTTATCATGAAATCAAAAAACACTTTTCATTGACTCGATTCCAAACGAATTCGACTTGCAATTCGCCAAAAATGAACAAATACGAAGTTATCATGAAATCAAAAACCGTTTTTCATTGGCACAATTCCAATCAAATTAGACTAGCAATTCATCAAAAACGATCAAACCCAATGTTATCATGAAATCAAACATTGGCTCGATTCCAATCGAATTAGACTACCAATTAGCCGAAAACGATCAAATCGAAGCTAACATGAAATGAAAAACCACTTTTCATTGGCTCCATTCCAATCGAATTAGACTAACAATTCGCTAAAGATGAACAAACCTGAAGTTATCATGAAATCAAAAACCACTTTTCATTGGCTCGATTCCAATCGAATTAGACTAGCAATTTGCCGAAAACAATCAAACCCGAAGTTATCATGAAATCGAAAAACACATTTCATTGGCTCAATTCCAATCGAATTAGACTAGCAATTACCGAAAATGATCAAACCGAAGTTTACATGAAATCAAAAACCACTTTTCATTGGCTATATTCCAATCGAATTAGACTAGCAATTAGCCAAAAATGATCAAACCCGAAGTTATCAAGAAATCAAAAACCACTTTTCATTGGCTCCATTCCTACCGAATTAGACTAGCAATTTGCCAAAAACGAACAAACCCGAAGTTATCATGAAGTCAAAAACTACTTTTCATTGGTTCGATTCCAATCGAATTAGACAAGCAATTTTTCTAAAACGATCAAACCCGAAGTTATCATGAAATTGAAAGCCCCTTTTCATTGGCTCGATTCCAATCGAATTAGACTAGCAATTCACTGAAAACGAACAAACCCGAAGTTATCAAGAAATCAAAAACAACTTTTCATTGGCTCGATTCCAATCGAATTCGACTAATAGTTTGCCAAAAACGAACAAACCCGAAGTTATCATGAAATCAAAAACTACTTTTCATTGGCACGATTCCAATCAAATTAGAATAGCAATTCGCCAAAAATGATCAAACCCGAAGTTATCAAGAAATCAAAAACAACTTTTCATTGGCTCGATTCCAATCGAATTAAACTAGCAATTCACCAAAAATGAACAACCCCGAAGTTATCATGAAATCAAAAACCACTTTTCATAGGCACGATTCCAATCGTATTAGACTAGCAATTCGCCAAAATGGATCAAACCCGTTGCTATCATGAAATCAAAAACAACTTCTCATTGGCTCGATTCCAATCGAATTAGACTAGCAATTAGCCGAAAACGAACAAACCCGAAATTATCATGAAATCGAAAACCACTTTTCGTTGGCTCCATTCCAATCGAATTAGACTAGCAATTAGCCGAAAACGAACAAACCCGAAGTTATCATGACATCGAAAACCACTTTTCGTTGACTCCATTCCAATCGAATTAGACTAGCAATTAGCCGAAAATGATCAAACCCGAAGTTATCATGAAATCAAAAACTACTTTTCATTGGCTCCATTCCAATCGAATTAGACTAGCAATTCGTTAAAAATGAACAAACCCGAAGTTATCATGAAATCAAAAACCACTTTTCATTGGCTCGATTCCAATCAAATTAGACTAGCAATTAGCCGAAAACGATTAAACCCGAAGTTATCATGAAATCAAATACCACTTTTCATCGGCTCCATTCCAATCGAATTAAACTAGCAATTTGCCAAAAACAAACAAACCCGAAGTTATCATGAAATCAAAAACTACTTTTCATTGGTTTGATTCCAATCGAATTAGACAACAATTTGCCTAAAACGATCAAACCCAAAGTTATCATGAAATCGAAAACCACTTTTCATTGGTTCGATTCCAATCGAATTAGACTAGCAATTAGTCGAAAACGATCAAACCCGCAGTTATCATGAAATCAAAAACCACTTTTCATTGGCTCCATCCCAATCGAATTAGACTAGCAATTCGCCAAAAATTAACAAACCCGAAGTCATCATGTAATCAAAAACCACTTTTCATTGGCTCGATTCCAATCGAATTAGACTAGCAATTTGTCGAAAATGATCAAACTTGAAGTTATCATGAAATCGAAAAACACTTCTCATTGGCTCGATTCCAATCGAATTAGACTAGCAATTAGCCGAAAATGAACAAACCCGAAGATATCATGAAATCGAAAACCACTTTTCGTTGGCTCCATTCCAATCGAATTAGACTACCAATTAGCCGAAAATGGTCAAACCCGAAGTAATCACGAAATCAAAAACCACTTTTCGTTGCCTCCATTCCAATCGAATTATACTAGCAATTCGCCAAAAATGAACAACCCCGAAGTTATCATGAAATCAAAAAACACTTTTCACAGGCACGATTCCAATCGTATTAGACTAGCAATTCGCCAAAATGGGTCAAACCCGTTGCTATCATGAAATCATACACAACTTTTCATTGGCTCGATTCTAATTGAATTAGACTAGCAATTAGTCGAAAACGATCAAACCCATAATTATCATGAAATCAAAAACCACTTTTCATTGGCTCCATTCCAATTGAATTAGACTAGCAATTCGCCAAAAATTAACAAACCCGAAGTCATCGTGAAATCAAAAACCACTTTTCATTGGCTCGATTCCAATCGAATTAGACTAGTAATTAGCCGAAAATGATCATACCCGAAGTTATCATGAAATCAAAAACCACTTTTCATTGGCTCAATTCTAATCGAATTCGACTAGTAATTTGCCAAAAACGAACAAGCCCGAAGTTATTATGAAATCAAAAACCACTTGTCATTGGATCGATTCCAATCGAATTAGACTAGCAATTAGCCGAAAACGATCAAACCCGAAGTTATCATGAAATCAAAAACCACTTTTCATCGGCTCCATTCCAACAGAATTAGAGTAGCAATTTTGTCAAAAATGAACAAACCCGAAGTTATCATGAAATCAAAAACTACTTTTCATTGGTTCGATTCCAATCGAATTAGACAAGCAATTTGCCGAAAATGATCAAACCCAAAGTTATCATGAAATTGAAAACCACTTTTCATTGGTTCGATTCCAATCGAATTAACTAGCAATTTTTCGAAAACGATCAAACCCGAAGTTATCATGAAATCGAAAGCCCCTTTTCATTGGCTCGATTCCAATCGAATTCGACTAGCAATTCACCAAAAAAGATCAAAACCGAAGTTCTCATGAAATCAAAAACCACTTTTCATTGGCTTGATTCTAATTGAATTCGACTAGTAATTTGCCAGAAACGAACAAACCCGAAGTTATCATGAAATCAAAAACCACTTTTCATTGGCACGATTCCAATCAAATTAGAATAGCAATTCGCCAAAAAGGATCAAACCCGATGTTATCATGAAATCAAAAAGAACTTTTCATTAGCTCGATTCCAATCGAATTAAACTAGCAATTCGCCAAAAATGAACAACCCCGAAGTTATCATGAAATCAAAAACCACTTTTCATAGGCACGATTCCAATCGTATTAGACTAGCAATTCGCCAAAATGGATCAATCCCGTTGCTATCATGAAATCAAAAACAACTTTTCATTGGCTCGATTCCAATCGAATTAGACAAGAAATTAGCCGAAAACGATCAAACCCCTAGTTATCATGAAATCAAAAATGACTTTTCATTGGCTCCATTCCAATCGAATTAGACTAGCAATTCGTCAAAAAGATCAAACCCGAAGTTATCACAAAATCAACAACCACTTTTCATTAGCTCGATTCCAATAGAATTAGACTAGCAATTTGTCGAAAACGATCAAGCCGGAAGTTATCATGAAATCAAAAACAACTTTTCATTGGCTCGATTCCAATCGAATTGGACCAGCATTTCGCCAAAAATGAACAAACTAGAAGTTATCATGAAATCGAAAACCACTTTTCATTGGCTTGATTCCTTTCGAATTAGACCAGTAATTTGTCGAAAATGATTAAACCCGAAGTTATCATGAAATCGAAAGCCACTTTTCATTGGCTCGATTCCAATCAAATTAGACTAGCAATTTGCCGAAAATGGTCAGACCCGAAGTTATGATGAAATCGAAAGCCACTTTTCGTTGGCTCGATTCCAATCGAATTAGACTAGCAATTCGTCGAAAATGATCAAACCCGAAGTTATCATGAAATCGAAAGCCACTTTTCATTGGCTCGATTCCAATCGAATTAGACTAGCAATTCGCCGAAAATGATCATACCCGAAGTTATCATGAAATCAAAAACTACTTTTCTTTGGCTCGATTCCAATCGAATTGGACTAGCAATTCGCTGAAAATGAACAGACCCGAAGTTATCTTGAAATCAAAAACCACTTTTCATTGGCACGATTCCAGTCGAAGTAGACTAGCAATTCACCAAAAATGAACAAACCCGAAGTTATCATGAAATCAAAAACTACTTTTCATTAACTCGATTTCAACCGAATCAGACAAGCAATTTGCCAAAAGCGATCTAACCAGAAGTTATCATGAAATCGAAAACCACTTTTCATTGGTTTGATTCGAATCGAATTAGACTTATAATTTTTTGAAAAGGATCAAACCTGAAGTTATCATGCTATCGAAAGCCACTTTTTCATTGGCTCGATTCCAATCGAATTAGACTAGCAATTCGTCAAAAATGATCAAACCCGAAGTTATCATGAGTCGAAAAACACTTTTCATTATCTCAATTCCAATCGAATTAGACTAACAATTTTTCGAAGACGACCAAACCCGAAGTTATCATGAAATCGAAAGCCACTTTTCATTGGCTGGATTCCAATCAAATTAGACTAGCAATTCGTCGAAAATAAACAAACCCGAAGTCATCATGAAATCAAAAGCCACTTTTCAGTGGCTCGATCCCAATCGAATTAGACTAGCAATTCGTCGAAAATGATCAAACCCGAAGTTATCATGAAATCAAAAACCACTTTTCATTGGCTCAATTCCAATCAAATTATACAAGCAATTAGCCAAAATCGAACAAACCCGAAGTTATCATGAAATCAAAAACCACTTTTCATTGGCTCGATTCCAATCGAATTAGACTAGCAATTCGTCGAAAATGATCAAACCCGAAGTTATCATGAAATCGAAAAACACTTTTCCTTGGCTCGATTCCAATCGAATTAGACTAACAATTTTTCGAAAACGACCAAACCCGAAGTTATCATGAAATCTAAAGCCACTTTTCATTTGCTGGATTCCAATCGAATTAGACTAGCAATTCGTCGAAAATGATCAAACCCGAAGTTATCATGAAATCGAAAACCACTTTTCATTTGCTCGATTCCAATCGAATTAGACTAGCAATTTTTCGAAAATGATCAAACCCGAAGTTATCATGAAATCGAAAACCACTTTTCATTTGCTCGATTCCAATCGAATTAGACTAGCAATTTTTCGAAAATGATCAAACCCGAAGTTATCGTGAAATCAAAAACTACTTTTCATTGGCTCAATTCCAATCGAATTAGACTAGCAATTTGCCAAAAACTAACGAACCCGAAGTTATCATGAAATCAAAAACGACTTTCCATTGGCTCGATACCAATGGAATTAGACTAGAATTTGGCAAAAAATGAACGAACCCGAAGTTATCATGAAATCAAAAAGCACTTTACATTGGCTCGATTCCAATCGAATTAGACTTGCAATTGGCCGAAAACGAACACACCCGAAGTTTTCATGAAATCAAAAACCACTTTTCAGTCGATCGATTCCAATCGAACTAGACTGGCAATTCGCCAAAAAAGAGCAAACCCGAAGTTATCATGAAATCAAAAACCACTTTTCATTGGGTCGATTCCAATCGAATTAAACTGGCAATTCGCCAAAAATGAACAAACCCGAAGTTATCATGAAATCAAAACCCACTTTTCATTGGCTCAATTCCAAATGAATTAGACTACCAATTTGCGAAAGACGAACAAACCCGATGCTATCATGAAATCGAAAGCCACTTTTCACTGGCTCGATTCTAATTGAATAAGACTAGCAATTCGCCAAAAATGAACAAGCCCGAAGTTATCAAGAAATCGAAAATAACTTTTCATTGGCTCGATTCCAATCGAATTAGACTAGAATGTGGCAAAAAAATGAACGAACCCGAAGTTATGATGAAATCAAAAGCCACTTCTCATTTGCTCGATTCCAATCGAATTAGACTAGCAGTTAGCCGAAAACGAACACACCCGAAATTATCGTGAAATCAAAAATCACTTTTCAGTGGATCGATTCCAATCGAATTAGACTAGCAATTCGCCAAAAATGAACAAACCCGAAGTTATCATGAAATCAAAAGCCACTTTTCATTGGCTCGATTCTAATCGAATTAGACTAGCAATTAGCCGAAAACTAACAAACCCGAAGTTATCATTAAATCTAAAACCACTTTTCATTGGCTTGATTCCAATCGAATTGGACTAGTAATTCGCCGAAAATGATCAAACCCGAAGTTATCATGAAATCAAAAACCACTTCTCATTGGCTCGATTTCAATCGAATTAGACTAGCATTTCGCCAAAAATGAACAAACCCGAAGTTATCATGAAATCAAAAACGACTTTCCATTGGCTAGATTCCAATCTAATTAGCCTAGAATTTTGCAGAAAAATGAACGACCCCGAAGTTATCATGAAATCAAAAACCACTTTTCATTGGCTCGATTCCAATCGAATTAGACTCGCAATTAGCCGAAAACGAACACACCCGAAGTTATCATGAAATCAAAAACCACTTTTCAGTGGATTGATTCCAATCGAATTAGACTAGCAATTCGCCAAAAATGAACAAACCCGAAGTTATCATGAAATCAAAAACCACTTTTCATTGGCTCGATTCCAATCGAATTAGACTGGCAATTCGCCAAATACGAAAAAACCCGAAGTTATCATGAAATCAAAAACAACTTTTCATTGGCTCAATTCCAAACGAATTAGACTACCAATTTACGAAAGACGAACAATCCCGATGCTATCATCAAATCGAAAGCCACTTTTCACTGGCTTGATTCTAATCGAATAAGACTAGCAATTCACCAAAAATGAACAAACCAGAAGTTATCATGAGATCAAAACCACTTCTCATTGGCTCGATTTCGATCGACTTAGACTTGCAATTCACCGAAAATGATCAATCCCGAAGTTATCATGAAATGAAAAACCACTTTTCATTGGCTCGATTCCAATAGAATTAGACTAGCAATTCGCTAAAAATGAACAAACCTAAAATTATCATGAGATCAAGAACCACTTTTCATTGGCTCAATTCCAATCGAATTAGACTAGCAGTTTGCCAAAAATGAACAAACCCGAAGTTATCATGAAATCAAAAACCACTTTTCATTGGCTCGATTCCAATCGAATTAGACTAGACATTTGTCGAAAACGATCAAACCCGAAGTTATCATGAAATTGAAAACCACTTTTCATTAGCTCGATTCCATTCGAATTAGACTAGCAATTTTTCTAAAACGATCAAATCGAAAGTTATTATGAAATCGAACGCCACTTTTCATTGGCTCGATTCCAATCGAATTAGACTAGCAATTCGTCGAAAATGATCCAACCCGAAGTTATCGTGATATCAAAAACCACTTTTCATTGGCTCGATTCCCATCGAATTAGACTAGCAATTCGCCAAAAACGAACAAACTCGAAGTTATCATGAAATCAAAAACTACTTTCCATTGGCTCAATTACAATCGAATTAGTCTAGCATTTTGCAAAAAATGAACAAACCCGAAGTCATCATTAAAACAAAAACCACTTTTCATTGGCTCGATTCCAATTGAATTAGACTAGCAATTTTCCAAAGACGAACAAACCCGAAGTTA
This sequence comes from Olea europaea var. sylvestris, assembly GCF_002742605.1. Classification (NCBI taxonomy): domain Eukaryota; kingdom Viridiplantae; phylum Streptophyta; class Magnoliopsida; order Lamiales; family Oleaceae; genus Olea; species Olea europaea. The sequence continues at coordinate 10,044 of NW_019263438.1, forward strand.
TCATGTAATCAAAACCACTTTTCATTGGCTCGATTCCAATCGAATTAGACTAGCTATTCGTCGAAAATGGTCAAACCCGAAGTTATCATGAAATCAAAAACCACATTTCATTGGCTCGATTCCAATCGAATTGGACTAGTAATTCGCCAAAAATGAACAAACCCAAAGTTATCATGAAATCAAAAACAACTTTTCATTGGCTCCATTCTAATCGAATTAGACTAGAATTTGGTAAAAAAATGAACGAACTCGAAGTTATCATGAAATCAAAAACCACTTTTCATTGGCTCGATTCCAATCGAATTAGACAAGAATTAGCCGAAAACGATCAAACCCGAAGTTATCTTGAAATCAAAAACCACTTTTCATTGGCTCAATTCCAATCGAATTAGACTAGCAATAAGCCAAAAACGAACAAACCCGAAGTTATAATGAAATTAAAACCCACATTTCAATGGCTCGATTCCAATCGAATTAGACTAGCAGTTCGCCAAAGACGAACAAACCCGAAGTTTCATGAAATTGAAAACCACTTTTCATTGCCTCGATTCCAATCGAATTTGACTAGCAATTTGTCGAAAATGATCAAACCCGAAGGTATCATGAAATCGAAAAACATTTTTCGTTGGCTCGATTCCAATCGAATTAGACTAGCAAATCGCGAAAACGAACAAACACGAAGTTATCATGAAATCGAAATCCACTTTTCATTGGCTCGATTCCAATCTAAATAGACTAGCAGTTCGTCGAAAATGAACAAACCCGAAGTTATCATGAAATCGAAAACCACTTTTCATTGGCTCGATTCCAATCGAATTAGGCTAGCAATTCGCCAAAAACGAACAAACTCGAAGTTATCATGAAATCAAAAACAACTTTTCATTGGCTTCATTCCAATCGAATTCGACTAGAATTTGGCAAAAAAGTGAATGAACCCGAAGTTATCATGAAATCAAAAACTACTTTCCATTGGCTAGATTACAATCGAATTAGTCTAGCATTTTGCAAAAAACGAACAAACCCGAAGTCATCATGAAAACGAAAACAACTTTTCATTGGCTCGATTCCAATTGAATTAGACTTGCAATTTTTCAAAGACGAACAAACTCGAAGTTATCACGAAATCAAAAACCACTTTTCATTGGCTCGATTCCAATCGAATTAGACTAGCGATTAGCCAAAAACGATCAAACCCGAGGTTATCATGAAATCAAAAAACTCTTTTCATTGGCTCAGTTCCAATCAAATTAGACTAGCAACTCGCCAAAAATGAACAAACCCGAAGTTATCATGATATCAAAACCCACTATTCATTGGCTCGATTCCAAACGAATTAGACTAGCAGTTCGCAGAAAATGAACAAACCCAAAGTTTCATGAAATCGAAAACCACATTTTATTGGCTCGATTCCAATTGAATCAGACTAGCAATCTGCCGAAAATGATCAAACTCGAAGGTATCATGAAATCGAAAAATACTTTTCATTGGCTCGATTCCAATCGAATTAGACTAGCAAATAGCGAAAAACGAACAAACCTGAAGTTATCATGAAATCGAAATCCACTCTTCATTGGCTCGATTCCAATCGAAATAGACTAGCAGTTCGTCGAAAATGAACAAACCCGAAGTTATCATGAAATCGAAAACCACTTTTCATTGGCTCGATTCCAATCGAATTAGGCTAGCAATTCGCCAAAAACGAACAAACCCGAAGTTATCATGAAATCAAAAACAACTTTTCATTGGCTTCATTCCAATCGAATTCGACTAGAATTTGGCAAAAAAATGAACGAACCCGAAGTTATCATGAAATCAAAAACTACTTTCCATTGGCTAGATTACAATCGAATTAGTCTAGCATTTCGCAAAAAACGAACAAACTCGAAGTCATCATGAAAACAAAAACAACTTTTCATTGGCTCGATTCCAATTGAATTAGACTAGCAATTTTTCAAAGACGAACAAACTCGAAGTTATCATGAAATCAAAAACCACTTTTCATTGGCTCGATTCCAATCGAATTAGACTAGTGATTAGCCAAAAACGATCAAACCCGAGGTTATCATGAAATCAAAAACCTCTTTTCATTGGCTCAGTTCCAATCGAATTAGACTAGCAGCTCGCCAAAAATGAACAAACCCGAAGTTATCATGAAATCAAAAACCACTTTTCATTGGCTCCATTCCAATCGAATTAGACAAGCATTTCGCCAAAAATGAACAAACCCGAAGTTATCATGAAATCGAAAGCCACTTATCACTGGCTCGATTCCAATCGAATTAGACTAGCAATTCGCCAAAAATGAACAAACCCGAAGTTATCATGATATCAAAACCCACTATTCATTGGCTCGATTCCAAACGAATTAGACTAGCAGTTCGCAGAAAATGAACAAACCCAAAGTTTCATGAAATCGAAAACCACCTTTCATTGGCTCGATTCCAATTGAATCAGACTAGCAATCTGCCGAAAATGATCAAACTCGAAGGTATCACGAAATCGAAAAATATTTTTCATTGGCTCAATTCCAATCGAATTAGACTAGCAAATAGCGAAAAACGAACAAACCTGAAGTTATCATGAAATCGAAATCCACTTTTCATTGGCTCGATTCCAATCGAAATAGACTAGCAGTTCGCCGAAAACGAACAAACCCGAAGTTATCATGAAATTGAAAACCACTTTTCATTGGCTCGATTCCCATCGAATTAGACTAGCAACTCGCCAAAAACGAGCAAACTCGAAGTTATCATGAAATCAAAAACTACTTTCCATTGGCTCGATTACAATCGAATTAGTCTAGCATTTCGCAAAAAACGAACAAACCCGAAGTCATCATGAAAACAAAAACCACTTTTCATTGGCTCGATTCCAATTGAATTAGACTAGCAATTTTTCAAAGACGAACAAACCCGAAGTTATCATGTAATTAAAACCACTTTTCATTGACTCAATTCCAATCGAATTAGACTAGTAATTCGTCGAAAATGGTCAAACCCGAAGTTATCATGAAATCAAAAACTACTTTTCATTGGCTCGATTCCAATCGAATTAGACTAGTAATTCGCCAAAAATGAACAGGCCCGAAGTTATCATGAAATCAAAAACAACTTTTCATTGGCTCCATTCTAATCGAATTAGACTAGAATTTGGAAAAAAAATGAACGAACCCGAAGTTATCATGAAATCAAAAACCACTTTTCATTGGCTCGATTCCAATCGAATTAGACTAGCAATAAGCCGATAACGAACAAACCTGAAGTTATTATGAAATCAAAACCCTCTTTTCATTGGCTCCATTCCAATCGAATTAGACAAGCAGTTCGCCGAAAACGTACAAACCCGAATTTTCCTGAAATCGAAAGCCACTTTTCATTGGTTTGATTCCAATCGAATTTGACTAGCAATTTGTCGAAAATGATAAAACCCGAAAGTATCATGAAATCGAAAAACATTTTTCATTGGCTCGATTCCAATCGAATTAGACTAGCAAATCGCGAAAAACGAACAAACCCGAAGTTATCATGAAATCGAAAACCACTTTTCATTTGCTCGATTCCAATCGAAATAGACTAGCAGTTCGTCGAAAATGAACAAACCCGAAGTTATCATGAAATCGAAAACCACTTTTCATTGGCTCGATTCCCATCGAATTAGACTAGCAATTCGCCAAAAATGAACAAACTCAAAGTTATCATGAAATCAAAAACTACTTTCCATTGGCTCGATTACAATCGAATTAGTCTAGCATTTCGCAAAAAACGAACAAACCCGAAGTTATCATGAAACCAAAAACCACTTTTCATTGGCTCGATTCCAATTGAATTAGACTAGCAATTTTTCAAAGACGAACAAACCCGAAGTTATCATGTAATTAAAACCAGTTTTCATTGGCTCGATTCCAATCGAATTAGACTAGCAATTCGTCGAAAATGATCAAACCCGAAGTTATCTTGAAATTAAAAACCACTTTTCATTGCCTCGATTCCAATCGAATTAGACTAGTAATTCGCCAAAAATGAACAAATCCGAAGTTATCTTGAAATCAAAAACAACTTTTCATTGGCTCGATTCTAATCGAATTAGGCTAGAATTTGGTAAAAAATGAACGAACCCGAAGTTAACATGAAATCAAAAACCACTTTTCATTGGCTCGATTCCAATCGAATTAGACTAGAATTAGCCGAAAACGATCAAACCCGAAGTTATCATGAAATCAAAAACCACTTTTCATTGGCATGATTCCAATCGAAATAGACTAGCAATAAGCCGAAAACGAACAAACCCGAATTATAATGAAATCAAAACCCATTTTTCTTTGGCTCGATTCCAATCGAATTAGACTAGCGGTTCGCCAAAGACGAACAAACCCGAAGTTATCACGTAATCAAAACCACTTTTCATTGGCTCGATTCCAATCGAATTAGCTTAGCAATTTATCGAAAATGATCAAACCCAAAGTAACCATGAAATCAAAAACCACTTTTCATTGGCTCGATTCCAATCGAATTAGACTAGTAATTTGCTAAAAACGAACAAACTAAAGTTATCATGAAATCAAAAACCAGCTTTCATTGGCTCCATTCCAATCGAATTAGACTAGAATTAGCCAGAAACGATCAAACCCGAAGTTATCAGGAAATCAAAAACCACTTTTCATTGGCTCGATTCCAATTGAATTAGACTAGCAATTCGCCAAAAACGAACAAATCCAAAGTTATCATGAAATCAAAAAGCAGTTTTCATTGGCTCGATTCCAATCGAATTAGACTAGCAATAAGCCGATAACGAACAAACCCGAAGTTATCATGAAATCAAAACCAACTTTTCATTGGCTCGATTCCAATTGAATTAGATAAGCAGTTCGCTGAAAACGAACAAACCCGAAGTTGCATGGAATCGAAAACCACTTTTCATTGGTTCGATTCCAATCGAATTTGACTTGCAATTTGTTGAATACGATCAAAACCGAAGGTATCATGAAATCGAAAAACACTTTTCATTGGCTCGATTCCAATCGAATTAGACTAGCAAATCACGAAAAAGGACCAAACTCGTAGTTATCATGAAATCGAAATCCACTTTTCATTGGCTCGACTCCAATCGAAATAGACTAGCAGTTCGCCGAAAATGAACAAGCCCGAACTTATCATGAAATCGAAAACCACTTTTCATTTGCTCGATTCCCATCGAATTAGACTAGCAAATCGCCAAAAATGAACAAACTCGACGTTATCATGAAATCAAAAACTACTTTCCATTGGTTCGATTACAATCGAATTAGTCCAGCATTTAGCAAAAAATGAACAAACCCGAAGTTATCATGAAAACAAAAACCACTTTTCATTGGTTCGATTCCAATCGAATTAGACTAGCAATTTTCCAAAGACGAACAAACCCGAAGTTATCATGTAATCAAAACCACTTTTCATTAGCTCGATCCCAATCGAATTAGACTAGCAATTCGTCGAAAATGATCAAACCCGAAGTTATCATGAAATCAAAAACCACATTTCATTGTCTCGATTCCAATCGAATTAGACTAGTAATTCGCCAAAAACGAACAAACCCGAAGTTATCATGAAATCAAAAACAACTTTTCATTGGCTCCATTCCAATCGAATTAGACTAGAATTTGGCAAAAAAATGAAAGATCCCGAAGTTATCATGGAATCAAAAACCACTTTTCATTGGCTCGATTCCAATCGAATTAGACTGGAATTAGCCGAAAACGATCAAACCTGAAGTTATCATGAAATCAAAAATCACTTTTCATTGCCTCCATTCCAATCGAATTAGACTAGCTATTCG
>NW_019263439.1:0-16073 GCF_002742605.1 Olea europaea var. sylvestris
TTACGTATAATATTATTTCATGGAAGATTGTGTAATTGAAAATGGGAGAGAGAAAAATGAAATGAAATTTAATTGGAGTCAAAGGGGGGCTCAATAGATATACTTCTATGGTGACATTTTTCGATAATAGTGATGATGGCAGTGATGGATGAGTGTAACCTATAAAAAAAAGTTGAACATTACAAGGAAATATAAATGGTAGTTCTATCTTTGAGTTGGAACCTGGAGCTATTTTTAGTCTGGTTAATTTTTCTACAAATAAAGTGAATGTATTGATTAATAGTTAAACTAATAAACCATTAATATTAATATAAAATAGGAAATACAGATTTTTTTTTTTATTAAACCACAACATTGACGATTTTTATTTATTTTAAAAAGTCTTGAGAGTATTTATTTAAAGTGACCAAAAGGTTAAAATAACCGAACATAAATGCGTACAAAGTTGGATCGAAATAGTCAGCAACAAACTTAGCCAACGTTTGATTTAGTTAAAACCAAGTTTTTAATAGATTTTGATAAAAATTAATATAATATATTATAGAAAAATTAATAAAGTTCTAACTTCCATAAAATGTAAGATAAAAAATGAATTTGAAAAATTATGAGTTTTATGAAAAAAGAGCCAAATAGGAACTTAATGTTATGGGCTGAAAAGGCCTACAACTGATTCTAAAAGGAGAAAATTTCATATACAAGAGATTGAGAATATGGCATTTCAGTAATAAGAAAACAAGTATCACATTTCACCAATTAGATATTGGCCTAGAAATGAATATAAATAATAATTTATTTGAAAATGGAAAACAATCCCACACAATTAGCGTGAGTTATCGTAACGAGCAGGATTCTCCAAAAAAACAAAAAAAAAAACAAAAAAAGGAAGAAGAAATCATCTCTCCAACTGATTTCAGAAGCCACAAGATGTGAAATTACGTCCAATTTACTGCCGGCTCTCTCGAAAGTGATGGTAAAAGCAAATTCGGGTCACAAATTGCATTTGCTCGGTCGCATTACGTCGGATTAAAACATGAGTCCATCGAATAGTCTCTGATACGTTACTTCAACCTGTAATTCAGAAATTTTACATTCAGTAGGTGTGTAATTATGATTTATTGATTGTAATTTGTCATTTATTCATTCTCCCCGAGCATCGATCGATGAAAATGTGGCTTGTGTGGGAATTGTGATTGTGAATATTGTATAGTGATGTTCGAAAGTGTTATGACCGTTACAAAAAACATGTGACGGTATATTCGTAGGATATGACCTGCAGCCAGTGCGCATGGGTATTTGTGTCTTGAAATGTGTGACGTGTGACATACTGAATCTGTGACATGTGATATTAATGCTCTTGTTTAAATCTAATCATATATGATCCACACTTAGTTACCGTGATTGAATAATGCACGTGACTGTGATTTAATATGCACATGTGACCTGCATATATTCAATATGTTATCATGATATTTGATATACGATATGCGTTTGTTTTGAATCGTGATCAATTAACAGAACTGTAACCCACATGCAATTAGCTGTGACCAATATACAAAGACTTGTGGTTACTCTTCAACAGCATGTGACCAATATGCAATGACCTGTGACCAATAACAAAAAAATCTGGAAAATAAAAACATGTGACATGCATGTATTCAATATGTGATAATGATATTCGAGATTCGACATGTGTTTGTTGTGACATGGATCATTTAATAGAATTATGACCCATATGCAATTAGATGTGACTGTAATTGAATGTTTGACTGATTATGTTTCTGTTCATTTTGCAGAAATGGGGTTCATTCACGTATGTTTGTTGAATGGATCACAAATGTCGCTAGTGTTGATTGATCATAATTTTGGGTATTTAAGGCTTCTCAACATAGTTATGAAAGAGTTTAGCTTCGACCCTGCAAAAGTTGCTGTGACAATGAAGTATGTCTTGAATAGTGACTTGCCTTTAATAACAATCAGGAGTGATGATAATGTGTTGTCGTACATGGTTTTGAAGGATATGAATCGTGACCCTGCCAAATATCCAATTCATAGCGAGGTCAGAACTGTAGATAGCGAAAAATAACCTATTGCACTATCAGTTGATGTTCAATCGAATTAACATGGGTTTTCATTAATAGATATGTCATCAAATATATGTGGATCAATAGTGGATCCATCTAGTGAAAAATTTGAACATGAGGTCATAGTTGTGGCGATGACAGATGCTAGAAAGGTAGAGGAAGGAAGAGCACATCATCTTGAAGGTATGATTTTTGACTATCTCCTTCATTATGCCTTGTTTTTTTAGGTTATTTTCGAATTGTTTTTCTGCAATTTGGGGTGATTGGGGCATAGATGGTGGATGGAGTGTACTATGTGACATTCAATTGTGTTAGGGGTTAATTCAAATTTTGAAGTTTTGGGTTTTTTATGGACTTCTAAAGAATGCATGCTAGGTGTTTGATACATTGCCACATTGATAGTTTGTGGGTATTTTGGTACATGTTGCATTAAATTTATTTGATTGATGAATGTATATGAGATTGATGATTGATTTTTGAATGGGGAACCATGTGACATAGTAATCTTTGGCAAATGTATGAAGATTTCATAATGCCTACAACATGTTCGATACAATGCCCATTTTGGTAATTTAATACAATTATGAACATCTAGCATGGCATATGACTATTAGAGAAATGGAATAACTCGTTGTGATGTATTACCAACCAATGTGACTTAGACAACATCAACACACATGCACACAAAATAGCTAAGTCATCGCATGCCCACAACACCCTCCGTCCCTTATTTTACACTACCATTTGACGCACCAAACGAACTCTGATTGAGCTGAAATTTGGGTATGTGCTAGACCTCATTGCATACTTTCATATGCCCGGAGGTTGGCCGGGACAATCTTGATAATTCTCGATGGTGCCCAGGGCCGAAGGTGTACACTCAATCATGACTCCAACCCTTTTACTATGAGCATATTCACCCAAATTTTCTTATGTTTTCATATGGACTATACATTTATACTACTCTAATCATCATACATTGTTCATTACACACCGTGGTAGTATACATGCACATTGAAACAAGTTTGGGGGATTTGTGAATTACGTGCTTTTCATTTTATGCGATTTCTCGCTGTACAACAAGACATTTAATGCTAGCTATTTTCCAACTTTGCAGGATGCCACCAAAACAAACTTCAAAAGGAAAAGAGAAGGTTGGCTCATCATCCGGCACAGCACACACTCGAGTGCTTGAAGGAGGGATACAAAGATTCTTGACTTCCGAGGCAGCAGTCCGATATGAAAACATAGTGAGTCGATGGACAGTGACACCAGAGCGGGCTGTTAAATTGGAAGACTTTCCTGATTTCGAGTTGACCACTTTGGTGCATAACTGTGGATGGGATAAAATAGTGGAGCAGCTACATCGGATTTATGAATTGTTGGTCGGGGAATTTTACGCCAACTTCAATACAGAAATTGATACACCAGGGTCCGACCACCTACATCAGACTTGGGTCAAGGGAAAATGGATCACATTCTCACCCGAGATTATTCAAGACTACTACCAGCTCACGTGGAAAAACATAACCCCTATACTAGGTGACTTCAATTGGCATGAAGTGGTAGAGATCTTATTGGGGCGACAAAATGCATGGCCACTCCCCACCACCGAGTGGCACCAGATTGAGCTGACACCTTCTATAGCCATCCTATGGCTGTTTATGTGCCACAACATTGAGCCGACCTCTCACAGGACCACATTCACAGATCCCACAGCTGGATTCCTTTATCACTTGGTGCGAGGTAATAAGGTTGATCTTGCCACTCTCTGCTATAATCAGATACATCATGTGGGTACATTGGGAGACAGGCACAGTTCAATGATCTTTCCAAGTCTCATCTCCAGAATATGCATAGCTGCTGGTATAAACATTGCATTCGGGGAAGTGGCTGCCAAACCCTGCCCCATCATAAAGCATAGCACCTTAGAGGCTCAAGACAGAGCCAGGATAAAGCACTGGGAAAAGCAAGAAATTGAACGGCGCAGACAGCAGGAAGAGCAAGGTCATGAGCACGCAGAGCAGGAGATGCCTCAAGCTCCACCACCACAGGTTGAGATAAATGCATAGTTGTGGCGCCAGATTTTCACTACTACCACGGGAACCAGCCGAGACGTACAGAGTCTCCAGCAGGCTATGGGGACTTTGACGACTGAGATGCATACAGCCCACCGTGACATTCGCATTTCCACTGATATGTCACGTGCTGCTTGCCAGGATGCCCAGGCAGCTCGGAGGGAGATGGAAACTATGAACGGTCGACTCAGTGTATATGTGGGCAGGGTGGATGGCATCCAGATGAGGGTAAATGAAACTTGGGAGCGTTTGGGCCGTTTGGAGACACATGTTGAGGGAATCCATGATGAAATGACACAGCAGTCAGCACTGATGAGAGAGATCTTGGCGCGCCTACCTCCACCTCCAGCTGATGATACTGCAGGATCTAGCTTTCCATCGCAGCCCCCGTATTGATTAGGGGAGTATCGTTTGCCTCATTTGTACTCATTTTCCTTAAATTCTGCCATCTAAACTTAATTTTCGCATTGAGGACAATGTCTTGTATAAGTTTGGGGGATGGTGGCATAATTTGATAAAGACATTCGGCATGTAATTAACTGCATTTCCACAATCCAGATTTAATTTGACTAATTGTTGCATGAGGCATGCTTGTGAGTGAATATTGATTATGCTTATGTATGCTTGTGTGAGCCTAATCGCCTTGCCGGCTATGATGTTACAATTGGATTGGTATATTTAAAACTTTGGAGTCGGTGTTAATTAGGCCAACTAATACTTGTTGATGTAATACTTGACATTCTTTATGCACGCCATTCATGCTTTACATGTTAGGTAAGTGATTGGGGTTTTGAGTATAAAGTAGAAAAATAATTATAACCCTCTATTGAATTAACCCGTAAACTACCTTAAGACAGTTTGGTGATAGTTGAGCTATTATAGAAGAACATTGAGATGAGTGAGACTCCGTGCATGAATTATTGTGTGGATTGCCTAGACCAGTGGGATGAAGAGTAGGTGAAAAGCTTAAATTGAGGGTTGATTTTGGATACCAGATGTCTAGAAAAATAAGGGCATAAACTTAATTTGTGAGAATAAGACACTTCTTTTCCAGCATTTATGACTCGAGCAAGTAAGCCTATAAGGATATTTCAAAATCTGGTGCCCTAAGGTCAACTGATTTGGGAGTCACCGGCCCAAAGCTCGATACATGGGTCATATAGAAAGCAAAGGATAAAGAGGTTAACAAAAAGTCATCTGATTGAGCCTTTATAACTCGGGTGAATAAGCCTGTAAGGGTTTAAAACCTGGTGCCCTAAAACCAACTGGTTTGGGAGTCACTGGCCTAAAGCTCGCTACATGGGTTATATAGAAAGCAAATGAGAAGATGATAATAATAAAAAGAATAAATAAATAAATAAAGCAGAAAACCAGAGAAAAGTGAGAAAAAGAAAAAGAGACAATAACAAGAAGAAAAGCCCTTGGACAATTGGTAGAAGAAACTATACCTTTGAGGCGAGGTAAGTAACCAAGTTTAGTCTTGAGTGTCGAAGCAATCAAAACTAGGAGAGCCTTCACTTGTTGACATGTGAACTTGTGATTGTGAAATTAATCCAAACTACGAGAGGGTGAGAACTATAGTTAGGTAAACTCATAGTTTTTAAACACAACCCCGGGATAATTGAGTGAAAAGAATAAGTTTGGGGGGTTGTGTATCTCTCAAGCGAGTAAGGAGACATTTGACCACTTGGGGTCGGGACTCAAACTCATCATGAACTTGATATGTTAGCATGAATCCACACACACACGTCAAGTATGCACTTAACAGGTAAAGGTTGATGTCATTTTGCACTGATAAATTTTCATAAAATCACTTACTTAGTCCAATCCTGAGCCAAGGCAAGGTGTTAAGCCATGTTTGTTCAGAATTATATCACTATCTTGTTTGAGGACAAACAATAGTTCAAGTTTGGGGGGTTTGATAAGTGTGTTTTTGCACACTTATTTACATCACAAACATGACTTAAATACAAGTAAAATGATTGAATTGTTACTTAATTTTGTGGAATTCATGCAATGTAGGTGATTCTATGGAAATAGTGGAATTCAGGAGAAAAGAGCCGAAAAAGGACCAAATTGGAGCAAAATGAAAATTCAGGGACCAAATTGCAATTATCTGAAAGTTGACCCGATGAACACATCAAGCAATTGATCAAGCTAAGCACCAATTGGAAGTTATAATGGAACATTGGAGCAACTAGAAACAAGAGAAGAGGTCAAGGAGTGAACGAATGAAACTTGAGGATCAAAATGACTCAAATTAGAAGTTCGCTCTACTATGCGGTCGCATAGTAGAAAACCTATGCAGTCGCGAGTGACCCTCCAGGGATTAAAAACGCCATATTTCATATACCTATGCGGTCGCATAGGTTATGCCTATGCGGTCGCATAGGTATAACCTGTGCCCGATTTTTGCAGTTTCCTTATATGATTGCAACTCCTTTGGTAACCTAATTTCAACGGGTTTAAATAGCAAATAAACATCCAGAAGCCGCACGAATGGATTGGGAGGCAAAAGCATTCATCTTGGAGAAGATTTTGAAGGTAAGAACAAGGATTGATGCGAAGATTTACAAGATTTCTTTAAGTTTTGATAACCCGGTGATGTATTTTATTCAAAACTTGTTAGATTTCATTATTTTTTTCATGATAGGCTAGATTTCTGCAACTAGGTGATCGATGAACCATGTAATTATTATTAAACTTGTTATTTCATGACTTTGAATTCATAGTTCGATGGAATATTTGAATGAATTATATTGATTTATTTATTTTCACAATTAATGTGCACTTAATTTGTGTGAATTTGGTGGTTTAATTCTAAATTTGAGAAAATTGGATTAAACTCGACATATATAATTCATCATAGGGTCCAATAGTGGATAGAAATATACCTCTATGCCCTATGTAAATCTTTAATTGCTCACAAAAAAATTACATGCGTTCTTGTACAATTGCAACGGTCATAGAAATACAGGCTGGTGATTTATGAGAATAGGTTCAATATATCTCGAGAGAGAGAGTATTGAATAGATTTAGGAGCATTGATTTGTCAAATTCTCATTGGATTATCAAAATTGTGAAATTATGGTTTAATTAATAATTATTTGAGGATTCGTGATCCTAGTGCATTCGTTTTACATAGATTTTCATAAATTGACAATACATTTCATTTATTTTCATAACATTTCGTAATTGAGTCATTCATTAAGTGAATTTAAGTAATTAGGGTTTGATTTGAAATTAGGATTTTTCAATTTGGGGATTTCTCCCAAAATTAGGGCTTTTAATTCTAAAATTCATCTTAAATCAATTAGTTTCGGTTAAGGCTAAAATAAATAAAATTGAACTACTCTTTCTCTGTGGGACGATAATCGGACTTCTAAAGTCCACTTTATTACTTGTCACGACCCGTACACTTACGGTAATTTAAATTGAAAGAAATATTTCGCGAACAAGTTGTTTGGAGGTGTCGGAGTCTAATCACCTATGATGTCGTAAAGTCAATTTCGAAATTAATTTGTCGGCCTCAACGAAGTACCAATTCCTGAAAATATTCCATCCAGATTATGACGCTCATGGAAATAGTAATTTAATTTATTTGGATGAAGTTGATGTTCCTGAAGTGAAACATGAGGAGGAATGGGAATGGACTATTTCCAATATAAGAGGGAAGTGAAAGGGGGAAAAAACAGGTCAAATGTTGCGATCACTTTAAATTGATTCCAACGGGCTGTGTGATCGATGGATTTGCAAATTTTAAAGCAGTATATAAATACCGTCAAAACCAATTGGCATGGTAAAAAGGGCATAGATACTACCCACCTGAATCACTACAAAGCATGTGAGCCAACATGAGCCTCTTGCTGTCGTTTAAAGGCAACTGCAATTTGGTAGTCCAACCATCAATTCTGCTTCTATGACACTTTGTACGTGGATGTAATCGAAATAGAAAACTCGAACGGGAATGGCGAAGTCCATTGCTGGTGTTAAGTTGGATCTAACAATAGCGGACAACCAGCATTTCATCTCCTACATAAAAAAATATCTTCAACCAAGGTACGTCGAAATAAGTAGAAACACTCTTTGTTTCGATACAATAGAATATTTTCCTAATACCAAAAAAATATTGATTATCGATTTGCAAAAATATGGGGATGTTGTATCTTTAACTTCGAATAGATGGGAATGAATTAATAAAAGATGTTGTATAGCTGCAACTATATACTACATAGACCCATTTTGGTGTATGTACAAAAAAGTTATTGTTTTTAAAATTATTGAGTTTCCTCACAATGCTAACAATGTATATAATGTCATTATGAGCGTTGTTGAAAAATCTCACAAGGAGAGTAAAATACGTTCTTTTATATTTGACAATGCTAGTATTAATAAGCCAGTTGTTGATAAATTGTGTAAGGCTCTTTAATCTGATTTCGGTGGTTATTTATTTCATATTCATTATGTATGTCAATATTTTTAATTTATTTGTGTAGGATGGTTTGAAACATATTAAGAATGAACTTTAAAAAATTAGGGATGCATTAATATATATCACGATTTCACCTAGTAGAAATAAGTTTTTTGAGGAATCTTGTGTCGAATTTGGGGTGAAAATGGCAAAAGCATTTATAGTGATGTAGGGCATATATGAAACTCCACTTATTTATTATTAAAATCATGTGAAGAATTTGAATATTTAATAACTAAATTTGATAACAATAGGCATATTAGAAATGATGATGATATTATTTTGAATGAATCCAATTGACTTTTAGCTTTAAAAATAAATCTTTTTTGACAAATTCTTATGATTCTACAAATATTTTATCTGAAGTGTACTAACCTACTAGTTATATGGTACTTGAACGTTTTTATTTAATTACAAGGGCTTTTCATAAATACAAAAATGATCCCGATTTTAATGAACTTATATTGGTAAATTTTGTTTATGTTATTTCTTTTAGCATGCATTATGGACCCCGATGCAATTTATTAGGTACTAAGTATGTAATTGATGAGATCTCAAAAGCTTTAACTTTTAATACTCCTATCATTTATAGAAATTTCGAACAAACTTTATGTGACATGTATGAATTATATGCAAGACGAATAGGTGCAAATATTAGTCGAGTACCCTCTGCACCCATTCCTCCTACCAATATTGAAGGATATATATGATGAAAATAAAATAGGTTCCTCTAGTAGTAATATGTCTACCGCATGTAATCAGAAATCGGACGCAAGTCAAAATGCATTGTCTACAGAATTAATTGATTACTTTAATCATAGTATGCTTAATAACAAAATAATTAAAAAAAGTTCGAAAAAATAATTGAATACTAGATAAAGTACGAACGATAATGACCAGTGACTTCTGTGATTGCAAAAGACCTACTAACACCTCCGGTTAGCACTTTTAGTGTAGGTAAGAGGGTCTGTCCAAGGTTAAGAGCCGGTTGAAAGAATATATTTTGGAAGCATTAATGTGGCTAAAGAATTGATAAGACGCTCATTTTCAACTATAAGATAAATATGCTGAAATTGCATATCATCAGGTAAGTGATATTTAATTTAACCATATTAATCAAATTTTTTTTTATAATACTGTTTTTAATGTTTTAAAAAATTGTACACGTAACAAGTTGTTCGTGTACAATTTTTAACTTCGTCTACTCAAAATTTAAGTAGTCGATCCCAAACTCGGATTATAGAAGAGGGTTCTATCTATTACAGAAAAATTAGAAATTTTAAAAAAAGCGAGCTCAGGAGCTGAAGCTTGACTCGACCTACGAGCTCATAGCTCATGGGTCGAGCCGAGCTTGACACTCGAGCAACGAGCTGAGCATAAGCTCGACTCGTTATAAACGAACCACAAGCTTGGCTTATGGCGAGCACGAGCCAAGCTTGTGGGCAATAGGGCTAGCTCGACCCATTAATATCACTAAGGATAAACAATGCTAGATTGACTCTAGATAATTTGTGACGTCATAAAGTCTCCAACTAAAATATTTGTTTCTATAATTTAAATAAGTGGCCGAGGGATGAATTCAACATTTGACAACCACCGTCCGATTTTCTTGAATTCAAGGCAGAAAGGCAAACTTTGAATTGACACTAAATGTTATAAATCTAATTAAAAGTCTCAAAGTGCAACATAACACATTTAAAGGAATGAAAATACTAATTAATTGACTAGAAAGTAGACAATTACACTTAAAAGAACATGTTCGAGAATTTAAATTAAATATAAAAGTCTATTGCAGTCACTTTTAAAATGAAATAGGTTACGTGCTAAATTTTAGATTTTTGTCACGTGGATCGAGGCATAATCACACCATCGAAGTGCTGTGCTCTGACATGACCCGTACTGATTTGTGAGGTAGGAGAAAAGGGTGAGTACGGGAAATACTCAATAGGATACAAATATTAGTTCGATCCCGAATAATATTTATCATTCATATATCAAAATAAATCGTACTGTTGTATCATATTTTTAGAACTGGAAAGAGCTAGTATTGTATCACTTGTATCGGATGACCATATATCATATCGTATCATATAATTAGCATAACATTTATCAATATGGAATAACAAAACAAAACCACTTGTACCTTCTTATCCTACCTTATAACTTTCAAATGTGTTTCAACTAAAGGAATAATGTTGTGAAAATATATGTACTATAAATGCTTCTCGACAATTCTTCTTTTGATGCACTCAAAATATGGAAAGAGGTGGTAACATATACGGGAGAAGATAAGTTATGAAAAGTTAAAATGAAAGATATCGTGAAGTGATGGGAGAGAAATAAGGGGATTGATTGAATCTCTCTAATTAGTTGAATAAGTGGGGAAAAAATGGCATGCTGATGCGTGGAAGGTTTTTAGAGGGTATTGCAAAAATAACTACTTATACTATCAAAATTAAAAAAAATAATAATAAATTAAAAGACATCACCAATAAACGGAACGTTATTAATTATTAAATTTCTTGCACAATTATTGATGAATTTACACAAAAATTTGGAATGGAATTTTGTCTCTGCTGCGTGTCCATCTTTCTGTTGGCTTCTGCGTGTATATCTCTCTTCTTCTACTTCTTTTTTTCCTATTTTTTTAATGTTTTGTACCGTGTGTCCTCCTCTGCTTGGTTTAATTAAAATTGCATTTGATTGCCAATATTTTTCATCAAAATGTACCTTTTTTCACCAAAATTCATATTTTTGTGTTGTTTGATTGATGTTTTAATGGAAAATATTTTTTTAGGGAGAGTATGTTTTTATTTTCCAAAAATTCATTTTGTCTTTCTCTTTCATCTACCACTCTTTCGCCCATCTATCTACTAATAAAAAATGGACGAGTATAATATTTTTTAGGTTGAAAATAAAATCAATCAAACACATTTAATTGATAATTTTAATGTAAATGACTTCCAGACATTTCAATTACCTAGAATTTATTTTATTTTCATGTAAATTACATGTTCACAATCAAACACACGAGTTCAAAAAGGAATCCACTTTCTTCCACTTTCAGCTGACAGTTTTCTAGTACAAAAATGAGTCTAAGTCGATATTGAATTTTCATTCCAATTGCAATTCCAATTTCAAAGCCCAGCTAATATATTTAGCCTGTTTGGGAATGATTTTTTCTCCTAAAAATTTGATTTTTTTATCGTTATTTTACTATTCCAGCCGTCATACTTGACTTCTTCTCTCACAAGTTGACCCCACTTTTTTCTTAACGGTCAAAAAATCAATTCTCAAAATCACTTCCAAAGAGACTCAATATTTCTCTTCAAGGCCTCACTTCTTCTAAATAATGCAAATCACTCCTTGATACAAATTTGTTTGAGTAACCCATGTTTTCTTTAATTTAATTCAAGTCCTTCAATTTTCAAAGTGTGAAATTTGATCACCAAACTTTCTACTCGATTGTCAATTGATCATTCTTTCTTTTTCATTCCTAATAATATGGTTCAAATAAATGCACTTCTCATATGGGATTTTGTGCTACATGTGTAATGGGTTGAGGGTTTTGTGCCAATCAACGATATTAAAATATAAATTTTACTAGAGATAGCAACGAGGTAGCTCGAGAGTTGTCGGTCATTCTATCCTTCATCCCATTAGGTATTTTTTCATCTTGTCCCGTCCCCATGCCTGATTAAAGCGGGGTGGGGACGCGTTCGATATAGATATGGACAATGCTACTTGTCCCATTTATTTTTTTTATGTCTTTGTTAGTGAAAATTGTTACTTTTTTTTTCCAATTTATTACGAAACAACACATGTTCCCTTTAGAAAGAATGATAATTCTTTTTTCTTTGATAAAAAATTTAAATATGAAATAAACTTTAAACGAAATAGGTAGCGAGACCAGAATCATGTTTCTTGTACCCGTCCCATACCCACTTCGAGACAACAATCTCACCCTACCTCTATCTTGTTTACTCAATTAGGCATTAATTCCCGTCCTGTTCAGGATGGGACACGCAAGTATTAGGTTTAACGAAAGTGTAATTAACACTTGATTTTTGCATAAAAATAGTGAAAAACTGATTAATGAGAATGTAATCTTAAAAGTATGATTTCCCTTAATTTTCTCATTCCATATTATAATAAGGAAAGTTTCACAATACCTAAACAATAAATCTATTTTCAACTTTGCTGTCCAGTTTATTTTATTTTCCAAAATACTTTAGTACACATTTTTACGACCATTGTTAATTTTTTTAATAACAATTTATTTGTGTTACAATTGTTAAGTTGTTACACAAAGCATAAACTTGTGACAAATTGTATTATAGATCTGTCATCATCACCACCATTGAACCATTACAATTATAACTCAACCATGAAAAATAACACTCGTAGCTCGTTGCCACCGCCACCAATACGAACCACCATTCACCACCCCCTTGATGCACAACCACCCCAACACAAACAACAACATTAAATCAATCCAGAAGGGGAAAGAAAAACCATTAAAGCATTCAACAAATAAAAAAATTCAATTTTTAGATTTGAAATTGTTCATGAATTTGGCAAAATGCAAAACAAAAATTACAAAATTTGAGATTTTGGAACCGAAATTAGATATAAGTTCCACATAAAAAATTAGATATATAATATATGATGAAACAGGTGCCCACGGTGGAAGGAGAAGGTTGTAATGGCAGACTGGTAGTGGTAGAAGAAGGAGGAGATTATGGTGGTTTTGACTTAGGGATGTCAAACGGTGGCTTGACCGCTCGGCTCGTAGGCAGCTCCTGGGTAAGGCCCACAAGCCAAAATTTCATGAGCCTCATCAAAAATGTGAACAAAAGTAGAAAAGTTTCATAAAAAAAAAATAAAAAATTAGCTCATGGGCTAGGCTCAGCCCACGAGCTCGCCCCTTAAGCATGAATTGAGCTCAAGCTCGGCTTGTTATTAAAGAGGCACAAGCTTGGCTCGTGACGAGCACAAGTAGAGCTCGTGTGTTTAAGGGCAGAGCCGACTTAGTTCGATCCATTGCCACCTCTATGTTGACTGCCAGGATGGTGGTGAGTCAACAACGATTGTCCTCGAAGGCGACATCGATAATGATGGTTGGTGGCAGCAACAATGATACTGATTTGTTAGGGTTTGGAGTAGAATTGGCATTGAGTTTTGGGATAAAAATGAGTGTGAGTAAAAATTCTAGTTTGAAAATCATCAGAAGTGGTTCAGTACATTGAGAATATTTTAGTAAAAATGGGAATGTGGTTGAATTTTCACATTAGTGCCTAGTTTAATCCCCTACCCCCCTCCCTTTTTTTTTTTTTTTTTTTTTTTTTTTACCCTCCCTTTTTTTTTTTTTTTTTTGGTTGTAGAACGCATTTTGTAATAGTAAATTGATGAAGAATACGTTGTTAAAAAACAACGAAATTTTGGGTTTGCGAGCGATATTATTTTATTGAAAAATTTGTAGTTGAAAAGAAGTGGGAAAAAACGTATTTTGGAATTAATGGGAATTAAAAAAGGGCTAAATAATGGTAATTAATTAATTATTTTCCTTTTGATTATGGTAATAATTTTCTAAATTCATTGCGGAGCTAATTGTATTATTGGTCATTAAAGTTTGTGCTCTATTTCAAATTGACCACTAAAGTGTTTTCAGAAATATTTATATTTCAAGTTGATCTTCCAACATGTGCCATTTGGATTTCTTGAATAAATGAGCAAGATTCCCATCCACAAAACACCATGTAATTTTTTTCATTGTTAATCCAGGTAATTAAATTTGACCAATTATATTAACGTTTCCTATTTTATTTTAGCAATTAATAGATGTCACATTGATTATACATTATTCTTTTCTGCTCTAATAACTAATTCTGAAATTCGTTAACTAAATAAGTTAGAAAAATACTTTAATGACCAACATGAACTTCTGTACAAACTTTGTGATGATTTGTGAAATTAACTCAGTTATTACTTGAACCGTCAGCAGACCGGTTTATTGGTGTGTCAATACTGGACCGCTCATTTGCTCGGCCACGCTCCTTATAGCATCATTCTCTCTCTCACACACATCCACACAGAGAGACCCACTTCTATCGTCTCCTTTGATCTGCTACCACACTCCATTTTTCTGAACTCGAAAGATGAGTAAGATTTCTTAGTCTTTCTTTGATCTCCATTTCGGTTTATTTTTTGATTATTTCGACTGATTTTCGTCTTTTAGAATAAGTTTTTAATCATTATTATTTCGTTTCTACCAACAAAATTGATGACTATATATGCACTGATCTCGTTTTTCAGGATTTGGAAAAATCTGCGGATTTATCGACCCACTCATTCGCCGAAGCGTTGTGAATCGTACAGCCTCCGATTTTAAGGTATCATGGTTATGTTTATCAAATTAATTCTTTAATCGTCTAATTGTTTTCATCTATTATATGCAATTATATATATTTTTCGATAAAGATG
Source organism: Olea europaea var. sylvestris (assembly GCF_002742605.1). Classification (NCBI taxonomy): domain Eukaryota; kingdom Viridiplantae; phylum Streptophyta; class Magnoliopsida; order Lamiales; family Oleaceae; genus Olea; species Olea europaea. Next base: position 15,114 of record NW_019263439.1, read on the forward strand.
TAATTTTTTTCATATTTTATTAAATTTAGAAATAAGATCTGTATCTCTTTATCTCAACATAATATACTTACTGTAAAATGTGACCTCAGTGAAAAAGTTGGCAGAGTGCTAGAATTGATTGTTAGTGATTCTGTTCAGTTTTCCCTGTGAATCTAGAAAGCATTCATTTGTTATTCATGTTTGATGGTGACAAATAGTTAAGGCAAATCTTACTTAACAAATAGTTAAGGCAAATCTTACTTAACAAATAGTTAAGGCAAATCTTACTTAACAAATAGTTAAGGCAAATCTTACTTAACAAATAGTTAAGGCAAATCTTACTTAACAAATAGTTAAGGCAAATCTTACTTAACAAATAGTTAAGGCAAATCTTACTTAACAAATAGTTAAGGCAAATCTTACTTAACAAATAGTTAAGGCAAATCTTACTTACTTTTATTGTGTTTTATTTTGAAGCTATGTTTTAGTATGTCCAGTGAAGCATAAGTTTTCTTCTGGACAAACATGCGAGACTAAAAGATATATTTTTTGCTTAGTTCATCAGTTGTGCCTAAAAGATTTTTGCTGGATTCAACTGTATACAACAATCTATGATAATTCATGAGAATATAAAACAGTTTAACAGAAACATTATCTATTAAGAGAACAAATTCAAACACTGTCTGCAATTGTTCTAGCCTATTTGTGCCAAATTGATAACCATTTTGTAGTACTGACTTTAGCTCAATAGATTTTAGTAGCTGAACTTTTGAAAGTGTAATTGTACGCAGTTCATTTTTGTGTAATGATTTAAAATCAAGGGTGTCAAATACAATTTCATCACTGACACATATAAATTGATTAAAAGGTTAAGTCTGAAGATTATATCATTATTGTATTGAAAACATAGCAACTCGTCAATTCTAAATTAAGGATTGCTATAGTAATGCTCGCTGAAGCCTGATAGAGGAGGGAAAAGAA
>NW_019263439.1:16131-40162 GCF_002742605.1 Olea europaea var. sylvestris
TCATGATAGGCTAGATTTCTGCAACTAGGTGATCGATGAACCATGTAATTATTATTAAACTTGTTATTTCATGACTTTGAATTCATAGTTCGATGGAATATTTGAATGAATTATATTGATTTATTTATTTTCACAATTAATGTGCACTTAATTTGTGTGAATTTGGTGGTTTAATTCTAAATTTGAGAAAATTGGATTAAACTCGACATATATAATTCATCATAGGGTCCAATAGTGGATAGAAATATACCTCTATGCCCTATGTAAATCTTTAATTGCTCACAAAAAAATTACATGCGTTCTTGTACAATTGCAACGGTCATAGAAATACAGGCTGGTGATTTATGAGAATAGGTTCAATATATCTCGAGAGAGAGAGTATTGAATAGATTTAGGAGCATTGATTTGTCAAATTCTCATTGGATTATCAAAATTGTGAAATTATGGTTTAATTAATAATTATTTGAGGATTCGTGATCCTAGTGCATTCGTTTTACATAGATTTTCATAAATTGACAATACATTTCATTTATTTTCATAACATTTCGTAATTGAGTCATTCATTAAGTGAATTTAAGTAATTAGGGTTTGATTTGAAATTAGGATTTTTCAATTTGGGGATTTCTCCCAAAATTAGGGCTTTTAATTCTAAAATTCATCTTAAATCAATTAGTTTCGGTTAAGGCTAAAATAAATAAAATTGAACTACTCTTTCTCTGTGGGACGATAATCGGACTTCTAAAGTCCACTTTATTACTTGTCACGACCCGTACACTTACGGTAATTTAAATTGAAAGAAATATTTCGCGAACAAGTTGTTTGGAGGTGTCGGAGTCTAATCACCTATGATGTCGTAAAGTCAATTTCGAAATTAATTTGTCGGCCTCAACGAAGTACCAATTCCTGAAAATATTCCATCCAGATTATGACACTCATGGAAATAGTAATTTAATTTATTTGGATGAAGTTGATGTTCCTGAAGTGAAACATGAGGAGGAATGGGAATGGACTATTTCCAATATAAGAGGGAAGTGAAAGGGGGAAAAAACAGGTCAAATGTTGCGATCACTTTAAATTGATTCCAACGGGCTGTGTGATCGATGGATTTGCAAATTTTAAAGCAGTATATAAATACCGTCAAAACCAATTGGCATGGTAAAAAGGGCATAGATACTACCCACCTGAATCACTACAAAGCATGTGAGCCAACATGAGCCTCTTGCTGTCGTTTAAAGGCAACTGCAATTTGGTAGTCCAACCATCAATTCTGCTTCTATGACACTTTGTACGTGGATGTAATCGAAATAGAAAACTCGAACGGGAATGGCGAAGTCCATTGCTAGTGTTAAGTTGGATCTAACAATAGCGGACAACCAGCATTTCATCTCCTACATAAAAAAATATCTTCAACCAAGGTACGTCGAAATAAGTAGAAACACTCTTTGTTTCGATACAATAGAATATTTTCCTAATACCAAAAAAATATTGATTATCGATTTGCAAAAATATGGGGATGTTGTATCTTTAACTTCGAATAGATGGGAATGAATTAATAAAAGATGTTGTATAGCTGCAACTATATACTACATAGACCCATTTTGGTGTATGTACAAAAAAGTTATTGTTTTTAAAATTATTGAGTTTCCTCACAATGCTAACAATGTATATAATGTCATTATGAGCGTTGTTGAAAAATCTCACAAGGAGAGTAAAATACGTTCTTTTATATTTGACAATGCTAGTATTAATAAGCCAGTTGTTGATAAATTGTGTAAGGCTCTTTAATCTGATTTCGGTGGTTATTTATTTCATATTCATTATGTATGTCAATATTTTTAATTTATTTGTGTAGGATGGTTTGAAACATATTAAGAATGAACTTTAAAAAATTAGGGATGCATTAATATATATCACGATTTCACCTAGTAGAAATAAGTTTTTTGAGGAATCTTGTGTCGAATTTGGGGTGAAAATGGCAAAAGCATTTATAGTGATGTAGGGCATATATGAAACTCCACTTATTTATTATTAAAATCATGTGAAGAATTTGAATATTTAATAACTAAATTTTATAACAATAGGCATATTAGAAATGATGATGATATTATTTTGAATGAATCCAATTGACTTTTAGCTTTAAAAATAAATCTTTTTTGACAAATTCTTATGATTCTACAAATATTTTATCTGAAGTGTACTAACCTACTAGTTATATGGTACTTGAACGTTTTTATTTAATTACAAGGGCTTTTCATAAATACAAAAATGATCCCGATTTTAATGAAGTTATATATTTTGTGGAATTAAAGTTTAGAAAATATTGGTAAATTTTGTTTATGTTATTTCTTTTAGCATGCATTATGGACCCCGATGCAATTTATTAGGTACTAAGTATGTAATTGATGAGATCTCAAAAGCTTTAACTTTTAATACTCCTATCATTTATAGAAATTTCGAACAAACTTTATGTGACATGTATGAATTATATGCAAGACGAATAGGTGCAAATATTAGTCGAGTACCCTCTGCACCCATTCCTCCTACCAATATTGAAGGATATATATGATGAAAATAAAATAGGTTCCTCTAGCAGTAATATGTCTACCGCATGTAATCAGAAATCGGACGCAAGTCAAAATGGTCTACATAATTAATTGATTACTTTAATCATAGTATGCTTAATAACAAAATAATTAAAAAAAGTTCGAAAAAATAATTGAATACTAGATAAAGTACGAACGATAATGACCAGTGACTTCTGTGATTGCAAAAGACCTACTAACACCTCCGGTTAGCACTTTTAGTGTAGGTAAGAGGGTCTGTCCAAGGTTAAGAGCCGGTTGAAAGAATATATTTTGGAAGCATTAATGTGGCTAAAGAATTGATAAGACGCTCATTTTCAACTATAAGATAAATATGCTGAAATTGCATATCATCAGGTAAGTGATATTTAATTTAACCATATTAATCAAATTTTTTTTTTAATACTGTTTTTAATGTTTTAAAAAATTGTACACGTAACAAGTTGTTCGTGTACAATTTTTAACTTCGTCTACTCAAAATTTAAGTAGTCGATCCCAAACTCGGATTATAGAAGAGGGTTCTATCTATTACAGAAAAATTAGAAATTTTAAAAAAAGCGAGCTCAGGAGCTGAAGCTTGACTCGACCTACGAGCTCATAGCTCATGGGTCGAGCCGAGCTTGACACTCGAGCAACGAGCTGAGCATAAGCTCGACTCGTTATAAACGAACCACAAGCTTGGCTTATGGCGAGCACGAGCCAAGCTTGTGGGCAATAGGGCTAGCTCGACCCATTAATATCACTAAGGATAAACAATGCTAGATTGACTCTAGATAATTTGTGACGTCATAAAGTCCCCAACTAAAGTATTCCCTTCATCTAGCACTTCTTCATCATTCACTTGAATAATCGGATTATTTTGTGCATTAGCCATCTTTTCTTATTGTTATTCTCTTTGCTTATGATAAAACATACATTTGATTTTCGGATTAGTTGGTATCAGTTGACTATCTCTCGAATTTCGCATAAAATGCTTTAAAGAGAAGAAAATAGAAGCATTAAATTAAATTGATAGAAATGAAAAAATAAAATAAAAGCAAAAGTTTGAATTAGTGTTAAGGTAAATGAAATTAAACTCAAATATAATCCCCGACAACGGTGCTAAAACTTCTCACAAAATATTTGGCGTTTTAAATACTGCAAGTGCATGAATCGTTAACAAATAGTAAAATGAATTTTTGAGTCCAAGTATCGTACCAACAAAGATTGTACTAGTTAAAGTTCGAATTAACTTAGTTTTAATCGAAACAATGAAATTTTTTTATTTTTCTATAGTTAAATTATAACCACTTAAATTACATACGAATGCATGACTTAAATTAATTAAAGTCAATGTAAGATTATAAGTAAATACAAGTTTTATAGAAATATGATGATGAAAAGCATATTACGATCCCAAATCCCTTATATCAATCATCTTTAACCTTGAACCTTATAAATTTTACAATATGATTCAATTATGGGCCCGTTTGGTAGGGATTTTGAGAATTGATTTTTTGACCGTTAGAAGAAAAGTGGGGTCCACATGTGAGAGAAGAAATCAAAAATTACAGCTTAAATAGTAAAATAACGGTCAAAAAATCAATTTTTTAGGGCAAAAAATCTCTACCAAACGGGGCCTATGAAGAACAATTTTCCTAATTTATTTAACAATCATTCTCAAGTAGAATTAAACATATTCATACATGTGACTCAACTATATTTTTATGACGGATGCGAACATATAAAAATGTATTAAAAATTTATTAATGGTTAAAGATCACGTAAAGTATAATGATATATTCTATTCCCTATCGGATTCTATGACAGTTAACATTATGTCTAACTTATTTTCAATCTTTAAAAGGTAAAACAAGCCATAATATTCGTACAATCTTTGTGCACATAATTGTAGAGAAGAACTAAACCATGAAAATCGTTCAGTAATTGAAAATGTGCTTTTGAATGTTAAAAGGAAATAAATCACGAGTTGAATTTTCATGATAAGTTTAATTTTAATCCTAGTACTAAAATATAACGACCAAAAATTTATTGTAGAAATAAATTTGAATCGCTACCAAATATTTATCTTCAAGAAACCGTAACTTATAAGCATTTTCATTACATGCTTACAGTCAATTGATTCAAATATTTGTTTCTATAATTTAAATAAGTGGCCGAGGGATGAATTCAACATTTGACAACCACCGTCCGATTTTCTTGAATTCAAGGCAGAAAGGCAAACTTTGAATTGACACTAAATGTTATAAATCTAATTAAAAGTCTCAAAGTGCAACATAACACATTTAAAGGAATGAAAATACTAATTAATTGACTAGAAAGTAGACAATTACACTTAAAAGAACATGTTCGAGAATTTAAATTAAATATAAAAGTCTATTGCAGTCACTTTTAAAATGAAATAGGTTACGTGCTAAATTTTAGATTTTTGTCACGTGGATCGAGGCATAATCACACCATCGAAGTGCTGTGCTCTGACATGACCCGTACTGATTTGTGAGGTAGGAGAAAAGGGTGAGTACGGGAAATACTCAATAGGATACAAATATTAGTTCGATCCCGAATAATATTTATCATTCATATATCAAAATAAATCGTACTGTTGTATCATATTTTTAGAACTGGAAAGAGCTAGTATTGTATCACTTGTATCGGATGACCATATATCATATCGTATCATATAATTAGCATAACATTTATCAATATGGAATAACAAAACAAAACCACTTGTACCTTCTTATCCTACCTTATAACTTTCAAATGTGTTTCAACTAAAGGAATAATGTTGTGAAAATATATGTACTATAAATGCTTCTCGACAATTCTTCTTTTGATGCACTCAAAATATGGAAAGAGGTGGTAACATATACGGGAGAAGATGAGTTATGAAAAGTTAAAATGAAAGATATCGTGAAGTGATGGGAGAGAAATAAGGGGATTGATTGAATCTCTCTAATTAGTTGAATAAGTGGGGAAAAAATGGCATGTTGATGCGTGGAAGGTTTTTAGAGGGTATTGCAAAAATAACTACTTATACTAGCAAAATTAAAAATAATAATAATAAATTAAAAGACATCACCAATAAACGGAACGTTATTAATTATTAAATTTCTTGCACAATTATTGATGAATTTACACAAAAATTTGGAATGGAATTTTTTCTCTGCTGCGTGTCCATCTTTCTGTTGGCTTCTGCGTGTATATCTCTCTTCTTCTACTTTTTTTCCTATTTTTTTAATGTTTTGTACCGTGTGTCCTCCTCTGCTTGGTTTAATTAAAATTGCATTTGATTGCCAATATTTTTCATCAAAATGTCCCTTTTTTCACCAAAATTCATATTTTTGTGTTGTTTGATTGATGTTTCAATGGAAAATATTTTTTTAGGGAGAGTATGTTTTTATTTTCCAAAAATTCATTTTGTCTTTCTCTTTCATCTACCACTCTTTCTCCCATCTATCTACTAATAAAAGATGGACGAGTATAATATTTTCTAGGTTGAAAATAAAATCAATCAAACACATTTGATTGATAATTTTAATATAAATAACTTCCAGGCATTTCAATTACCTAAAATTTATTTTATTTTCATGTAAATTACATGCTCACAATTAAACACACGAGTTCAAAAAGGAATCCACTTTCTTCCACTTTCAGCTGACAGTTTTCTAGTACAAAAATGAGTCTAAGTCGATATTGATTTTTCATTCCAATTGCAATTCTAATTTCAAAGCCCAGCTAATTTAATTAGCCTGTTTGGGAGTGATTTTTGCCCCTAAAAATTTGATTTTTTGATCGTTATTTTATTATTCCAGCTGTCATATTTGACTTCTTCTCTCACAAGTGGACCCTACTTTTCTCTTAACGGTCAAAAAACCAATTCTCAAAATCACTCCCAAACGACTCAATATTTCTCTTCAAGGCCTCACTTCTTCTAAATAATGCAAATCACTCCTTGATACAAATTTGTTTATGTAACCCATGTTTTCTTTAATTTAATTCAAGTCCTTCAATTTTCAAAGTGTGAAATTTGATCACCAAACTTTCTACTTGATTGTCAATTGATCATTCTTTCTTTTTCATTCCTAATAATATGGTTCAAATAAATGCACTTCTCATATGGGATTTTGTGCTACATGTGTAATGGGTTGAGGGTTTTGTGCCAATCAACGAAATTAAAATATAAATTTTACTAGAGATAGCAACGAGGTAGCTCGAGAGTTGTCGGTCATTCTATCCTTCATCCCATTAGGTATTTTTTCATCTTGTCCCGTCCCCATGCCTGATTAAAGCGGGGTGGGGACGCATTCGATATAGATATGGACAATGCTACTTGTCCCGTTTATTTTTTTTATGTCTTTGTTAGTGAAAATTGTTACTTTTTTTTTCCAATTTATTACGAAACAACACATGTTCCCTTTAGAAAGAATTAGGGATGCATTAATATATATCACGATTTCACCTAGTAGAAATAAGTTTTTTGAGGAATCTTGTGTCGAATTTGGGGTGAAAATGGCAAAAGCATTTATAGTGATGTAGGGCATATATGAAACTCCACTTATTTATTATTAAAATCATGTGAAGAATTTGAATATTTAATAACTAAATTTTATAACAATAGGCATATTAGAAATGATGATGATATTATTTTGAATGAATCCAATTGACTTTTAGCTTTAAAAATAAATCTTTTTTGACAAATTCTTATGATTCTACAAATATTTTATCTGAAGTGTACTAACCTACTAGTTATATGGTACTTGAACGTTTTTATTTAATTACAAGGGCTTTTCATAAATACAAAAATGATCCCGATTTTAATGAAGTTATATATTTTGTGGAATTAAAGTTTAGAAAATATTGGTAAATTTTGTTTATGTTATTTCTTTTAGCATGCATTATGGACCCCGATGCAATTTATTAGGTACTAAGTATGTAATTGATGAGATCTCAAAAGCTTTAACTTTTAATACTCCTATCATTTATAGAAATTTCGAACAAACTTTATGTGACATGTATGAATTATATGCAAGACGAATAGGTGCAAATATTAGTCGAGTACCCTCTGCACCCATTCCTCCTACCAATATTGAAGTATATATATGATGAAAATAAAATAGGTTCCTCTAGTAGTAATATGTCTACCGCATGTAATCAGAAATCGGACGCAAGTCAAAATGCATTGTCTACAGAATTAATTGATTACTTTAATCATAGTATGCTTAATAACAAAATAATTAAAAAAAGTTCGAAAAAATAATTGAATACTAGATAAAGTACGAACGACAATGACCAGTGACTTCTGTGATTGCAAAAGACCTACTAACACCTCCGGTTAGCACTTTTAGTGTAGGTAAGAGGGTCTGTCCAAGGTTAAGAGCCGGTTGAAAGAATATATTTTGGAAGCATTAATGTGGCTAAAGAACTGATAAGACGCTGATTGGCAGTGGTAGAAGAAGAAGGAGATTATGGTGGTGTTGACTTAGGGATGTCAAACAGGCTGAGTGGCTCGACCGCTCGGCTTGTAGGTAGCTCGTGGGTAAGGCTCACAAACCAAAAGTTCATGAGCCTCATAAAAAATGTGAACAAAAGTAGGAAAATTTTCAAAAATAAAATAAAATTAAGCTCATGGGCTAGGCTCAGCCCCCGAGCTCACCCTTTGAGCATGAATCGAGCTCAAGCTCGACTCGTTATTAAAGATGTACAAGCTTGGTTCGTGACGAGCACGAGTAGAGCTCGTGTGTTTAAGGGCAGAGCTGGCTCAGCTCGATCCATTGCCACCTCTATGTTGACTGACAGGATGGTGGTCAGAGTCAACAACGATGGTCCTTGAAGGCGACAACGATAATGATGGTTGGTGGCAACAACAATGATACTGGTTTGTTAGGGTTTGAGTAGAATTGGCATTGAGTTTTGGTATAAAAATGAGTACGAGTAAAAATTCTGGTTTGAAAATCAGAAGAAGTGGTTCAGTACATTGAGAATATTTTTGTAAAAATGGGTATGTGGTTGAATTTTCACATTTGTACCTTGTTCGATCCTTCCCGCTCGACCCATTAATATCACTAAGGATAAACAATGCTAGATTGACTCTAGATAATTTGTGACGTCATAAAGTCCCCAACTAAAGTATTCCCTTCATCTAGCACTTCTTCATCATTCACTTGAATAATCGGATTATTTTGTGCATTAGCCATCTTTTCTTATTGTTATTCTCTTTGCTTATGATAAAACATACATTTGATTTTCGGATTAGTTGGTATCAGTTGACTATCTCTCGAATTTTGCATAAAATGCTTTAAAGAGAAGAAAATAGAAGCATTAAATTAAATTGATAGAAATGAAAAAATAAAATAAAAGCAAAAGTTTGAATTAGTGTTAAGGTAAATGAAATTAAACTCAAATATAATCCCCGACAACGGTGCTAAAACTTCTCACAAAATATTTGGCGTTTTAAATACTGCAAGTGCATGAATCGTTAACAAATAGTAAAATGAATTTTTGAGTCCAAGTATCGTACCAACAAAGATTGTACTAGTTAAAGTTCGAATTAACTTAGTTTTAATCGAAACAATGAAATTTTTTTATTTTTCTATAGTTAAATTATAACCACTTAAATTACATACGAATGCATGACTTAAATTAATTAAAGTCAATGTAAGATTATAAGTAAATACAAGTTTTATAGAAATATGATGATGAAAAGCATATTACGATCCCAAATCCCTTATATCAATCATCTTTAACCTTGAACCTTATAAATTTTACAATATGATTCAATTATGGGCCCGTTTGGTAGGGATTTTGAGAATTGATTTTTTGACCGTTAGAAGAAAAGTGGGGTCCACATGTGAGAGAAGAAATCAAAAATTACAGCTTAAATAGTAAAATAACGGTCAAAAAATCAATTTTTTAGGGCAAAAAATCTCTACCAAACGGGGCCTATGAAGAACAATTTTCCTAATTTATTTAACAATCATTCTCAAGTAGAATTAAACATATTCATACATGTGACTCAACTATATTTTTATGACGGATGCGAACATATAAAAATGTATTAAAAATTTATTAATGGTTAAAGATCACGTAAAGTATAATGATATATTCTATTCCCTATCGGATTCTATGACAGTTAACATTATGTCTAACTTATTTTCAATCTTTAAAAGGTAAAACAAGCCATAATATTCGTACAATCTTTGTGCACATAATTGTAGAGAAGAACTAAACCATGAAAATCGTTCAGTAATTGAAAATGTGCTTTTGAATGTTAAAAGGAAATAAATCACGAGTTGAATTTTCATGATAAGTTTAATTTTAATCCTAGTACTAAAATATAACGACCAAAAATTTATTGTAGAAATAAATTTGAATCGCTACCAAATATTTATCTTCAAGAAACCGTAACTTATAAGCATTTTCATTACATGCTTACAGTCAATTGATTCAAATATTTGTTTCTATAATTTAAATAAGTGGCCGAGGGATGAATTCAACATTTGACAACCACCGTCCGATTTTCTTGAATTCAAGGCAGAAAGGCAAACTTTGAATTGACACTAAATGTTATAAATCTAATTAAAAGTCTCAAAGTGCAACATAACACATTTAAAGGAATGAAAATACTAATTAATTGACTAGAAAGTAGACAATTACACTTAAAAGAACATGTTCGAGAATTTAAATTAAATATAAAAGTCTATTGCAGTCACTTTTAAAATGAAATAGGTTACGTGCTAAATTTTAGATTTTTGTCACGTGGATCGAGGCATAATCACACCATCGAAGTGCTGTGCTCTGACATGACCCGTACTGATTTGTGAGGTAGGAGAAAAGGGTGAGTACGGGAAATACTCAATAGGATACAAATATTAGTTCGATCCCGAATAATATTTATCATTCATATATCAAAATAAATCGTACTGTTGTATCATATTTTTAGAACTGGAAAGAGCTAGTATTGTATCACTTGTATCGGATGACCATATATCATATCGTATCATATAATTAGCATAACATTTATCAATATGGAATAACAAAACAAAACCACTTGTACCTTCTTATCCTACCTTATAACTTTCAAATGTGTTTCAACTAAAGGAATAATGTTGTGAAAATATATGTACTATAAATGCTTCTCGACAATTCTTCTTTTGATGCACTCAAAATATGGAAAGAGGTGGTAACATATACGGGAGAAGATGAGTTATGAAAAGTTAAAATGAAAGATATCGTGAAGTGATGGGAGAGAAATAAGGGGATTGATTGAATCTCTCTAATTAGTTGAATAAGTGGGGAAAAAATGGCATGCTGATGCGTGGAAGGTTTTTAGAGGGTATTGCAAAAATAACTACTTATACTATCAAAATTAAAAAAAATAATAATAAATTAAAAGACATCACCAATAAACGGAACGTTATTAATTATTAAATTTCTTGCACAATTATTGATGAATTTACACAAAAATTTGGAATGGAATTTTGTCTCTGCTGCGTGTCCATCTTTCTGTTGGCTTCTGCGTGTATATCTCTCTTCTTCTACTTCTTTTTTTCCTATTTTTTTAATGTTTTGTACCGTGTGTCCTCCTCTGCTTGGTTTAATTAAAATTGCATTTGATTGCCAATATTTTTCATCAAAATGTTTAAGGAATAAAATGGACCTACAATTACTAGGTAAATTTTCATATTTAAAAGTTTATCAATGATTCTTTTCAAAAATGAGAAACAATGATTAAAATTTCTTTCTTTCTCCCTCCCCCCCCCCTTTTTTTTTTTTTTTTTGGTTGTAGAACGCATTTTGTAATAGTAAATTGATGAAGAATACGTTGTTAAAAAACAACGAAATTTTGGGTTTGCGAGCGATATTATTTTATTGAAAAATTTGTAGTTGAAAAGAAGTGGGAAAAAACGTATTTTGGAATTAATGGGAATTAAAAAAGGGCTAAATAATGGTAATTAATTAATTATTTTCCTTTTGATTATGGTAATAATTTTCTAAATTCATTGCGGAGCTAATTGTATTATTGGTCATTAAAGTTTGTGCTCTATTTCAAATTGACCACTAAAGTGTTTTCAGAAATATTTATATTTCAAGTTGATCTTCCAACATGTGCCATTTGGATTTCTTGAATAAATGAGCAAGATTCCCATCCACAAAACACCATGTAATTTTTTTCATTGTTAATCCAGGTAATTAAATTTGACCAATTATATTAACGTTTCCTATTTTATTTTAGCAATTAATAGATGTCACATTGATTATACATTATTCTTTTCTGCTCTAATAACTAATTCTGAAATTCGTTAACTAAATAAGTTAGAAAAATACTTTAATGACCAACATGAACTTCTGTACAAACTTTGTGATGATTTGTGAAATTAACTCAGTTATTACTTGAACCGTCAGCAGACCGGTTTATTGGTGTGTCAATACTGGACCGCTCATTTGCTCGGCCACGCTCCTTATAGCATCATTCTCTCTCTCACACACATCCACACAGAGAGACCCACTTCTATCGTCTCCTTTGATCTGCTACCACACTCCATTTTTCTGAACTCGAAAGATGAGTAAGATTTCTTAGTCTTTCTTTGATCTCCATTTCGGTTTATTTTTTGATTATTTCGACTGATTTTCGTCTTTTAGAATAAGTTTTTAATCATTATTATTTCGTTTCTACCAACAAAATTGATGACTATATATGCACTGATCTCGTTTTTCAGGATTTGGAAAAATCTGCGGATTTATCGACCCACTCATTCGCCGAAGCGTTGTGAATCGTACAGCCTCCGATTTTAAGGTATCATGGTTATGTTTATCAAATTAATTCTTTAATCGTCTAATTGTTTTCATCTATTATATGCAATTATATATATTTTTCGATAAAGATGTAATTTTTTTCATATTTTATTAAATTTAGAAATAAGATCTGTATCTCTTTATCTCAACATAATATACTTACTGTAAAATGTGACCTCAGTGAAAAAGTTGGCAGAGTGCTAGAATTGATTGTTAGTGATTCTGTTCAGTTTTCCCTGTGAATCTAGAAAGCATTCATTTGTTATTCATGTTTGATGGTGACAAATAGTTAAGGCAAATCTTACTTACTTTTATTGTGTTTTATTTTGAATCTATGTTTTAGGAGGTGTTTGATAGACATTTTTATGTAAAAATACATTTTAGAATAGTAAATTGATGTGAAATGTGTGGTTGAGAAATAAGGAAATTTTTTTGATTTACGTGTAATATTATTTTAATAAAGAATGTATGGTTGAAAAGATGAGAGAGAGAAATGCATTTTGAAAAAAATGGCTACGAAACGGGGCCTTAGTATGTCCAGTGAAGCATAAGTTTTCTTCTGGACAAACATGCGAGACTAAAAGATATATTTTTTGCTTAGTTCATCAGTTGTGCCTAAAAGATTTTTGCTGGATTCAACTGTATACAACAATCTATGATAATTCATGAGAATATAAAACAGTTTAACAGAAACATTATCTATTAAGAGAACAAATTCAAACACTGTCTGCAATTGTTCTAGCCTATTTGTGCCAAATTGATAACCATTTTGTAGTACTGACTTTAGCTCAATAGATTTTAGTAGCTGAACTTTTGAAAGTGTAATTGTACGCAGTTCATTTTTGTGTAATGATTTAAAATCAAGGGTGTCAAATACAATTTCATCACTGACACATATAAATTGATTAAAAGGTTAAAAGGAAAATTTTGGGTTTGCAAGCGATATTATTTTATTGAAGAATTTGTAGTTAAAAAGAAGAGGGAAAAAATGTATTTTGAAATTAATGGGAATTAAACAAGGGCTAAATAATGGTAATTAAATTTTTTATTTTCCTTTTGATTATGGTAATAATTTTCTAAAATTCATTGCGGAGCTAATTGTATCCCATCCACAAAGCCCCATGTAACTTTTTTCAATGTTAATCCAGGTAATTAAATTTGACCAATTATATTAACGTTTCCTATTTTATTTTAGCATTTAATGTCACGTTGATTATACATTATTCTTTTCTGCTCTAATAACTAATTCTGAAAAACTAAATAAGTTAGAAAAATACTTTAATGACCAACATGAACTTCTGTACAAACTTTGTGATAATTTGTGAAAGGGGAATTTTCAAAAATGTCAAAAAATTAATAAGGTCCCCAAAAATTGTCATTTTCACTTTATTTGAGCAAAAATGTCACTTTTTTGTGTAAATGTCCAAATTACTCTTAATGACACATTTTCATTAGCATTTAATGCTTGATTTGAAGGAGTTAATTATATTGATGTAATGATTTATTTTATATATATAAAATACTGATAAATGTATATTATATTGATTAATATGAATTTGTGTTAATAAAAAATGGTAAAAGAAGTTAAAAATGAAACATAAACAAATATATCTTCTTCTTCCCTTATAAACCCTAATTTTTCTCATCTTCTTCATTTTCATTGATCAAGAAGATTTTTCTCTTGCATCCATAATCCATTTTGAAAGGTTAGTTATTAGAAAATATTTATATTTTACTTCTATAGTTTATTGTTTTGTAAATATTAAATACAACTTTGACATATTTATTTAAAATTTTGGAAACTATTATTCATTGATTTCTTTATTTTTGAATCCTTCACAAATGATATTATCACCATTAAGATTTTGAGTACTTTCTTCCATTCAAACCAAATAATATTTCCATTAAATGTTTCTTCAATGACGAGGACAATCTCACCTTTTTCATCTAGCCCAATACTAATGATCAAACTTAATGTATTGTGCTAAAGAATCTGTTCCGCCCACTATCATCTGCTTCTCGACATTTTCGACGGTTCAATTGTCGAATTTGACATTTACAAACCGTCGGGTTAGACATTTGAAATGTCAAACCCGACATTTACAAAGTGTCGGAATATATAGTTTTACTGTCAAATTGAACATTTAAAAACGATGAAAAGCCTTGATTTGACCTTTTACGAGATTCATCGTGTCGTATGCGGGAAAGTTTGTTCATGCATATGACGAATAGAAGTAGAGAGGGGACAAAACTACTTACATTCTCATTCCGACAAGTAATATTGTAATCAGACTTTTGTTAATGTTGAAGGACAAACTTGATATTCTTGATCCCCGCACTCAAATTGAATTGAAGATCAAGGTCTTTAACTTGAATATACCTCCGACTGAAATACGCGACGATGAATACTTATTTTCATCACATCTCAAATTGAATTTGATAGATAATTAGTATAATGCTTTTAAAGTCTAAGTGTGCTTGTATCACCCACACTTGGTCTATCATTTATGAAAATTGTGTACATTAAAATCATGTGTACCATTGCATCTTGATTGAAACATGGAACGCACAACATTTTAATGCAAACAAAGAAGTGCTCATTACGTTTTGCAAGAAAATGATGTCTAGTGATATTACCATGATTCACAAACGTTTTCGATTGAAACAAATCATAATAGTCATTTTAATCATACTCATTTTCAATTGGATACCAATTTTAACGATAAATTAAATGAGTTCCGAAAGCAAGAAAGTTATAAAACATACCAAAAACCATTTTTATGTACACAACCTTGCTCAAGTATCAAACGTGATGTGACCATTGTTTTGTATTGTGGTGTAGCTCCATGAACCTATTTAAAAAACAATCAACTACTCTTTACTATCTACTATTCCTTACTATAAACATTTTCTGTACGAAACACAAACAGTTTCCTCTGCCAATATCACATAAATAGAACTAACAAACGCAAAATTATATACATAAATAGAAAATAAAATGTTCTTCCGTGCAGTTGCCACAGTCATCAGAAGTAAACCGTTGTGAAGGTAGCTCTTTCTTTGACAACGAAATCGATTGGTTCCACCTCCAATTATAACAAGAATGTGTGTACCAACACTTTGAGGATCATTCAGGTCACAAGTATGAATCTGCTCATATGTCATCATACATTGGTAAAATTAGTATTTCGAGATAAAGTACGTAGAAAACAATGTGAAGAAATGCAATAATGTTCACCTTGTGTGCAAAGACAATTCGATTACAGTATATAATATAACTCAATTGATTCATGCAATCTATTGTAATCTGAACTTATCCATATTTTTTAACCAAACAATTTCCACAAAAATAGATTTGAATTACATGTGATCCAAAAATTATGAAGAATGAATCGTGACGATGGTGGCATCGTTATACAAATAAAAACGTGAAGCACAAAAATATAACCATATATGGACAAATCAATCACATGTGAGACGTTCGGATGGAAAAATCTAACCACATACGGACAAATCAATCAAAAAATCATGAGATCATAGCATTTCATATATGTTCATGCAAAACACTCGTGCAATGTTATAATGAACCAAAGTTTGACTTGTGGAACTGAGCGGAGGGAAGGACTGAACTATCGTTCTCGACAGTTCCTTTGTCGAGAATTACTGAGGCTAACTGTCGGGAACGACAGTCAGGCGCGATGACATTTCTCTACATTGGTGAACTGTCGACAGATGAACTATCGGGAAATCTACTTTTCACCTCTAAGTAAATAGGTATTATTGAAAATTATTTCACTCCATATTCGAGCATAACAAAACATTAAAACCACAGGTATGCTGTCAACTGTCTAGCAAGAGTTCAACCCAAATACGAGTACCTCCCACAACAAATGGATTCCAAGCGATAGTAATATTATTTCCACAACATAAGTACCAAAAAC
The DNA here is from genome assembly GCF_002742605.1 of Olea europaea var. sylvestris. Lineage (NCBI taxonomy): Eukaryota > Viridiplantae > Streptophyta > Magnoliopsida > Lamiales > Oleaceae > Olea > Olea europaea. The sequence goes on from NW_019263439.1 coordinate 32,447, forward strand.
ATTGAAACGAAAGATATGTCAAGTGTCAATTCAGATTTTCGCCCAACATTGAAACATCCAAAATACTTGAAATCTAGACTTTGAAAGCAAAGGAAGATGATAAATATTAAACTAGAACCCTAGATATTTTTTTCCCTCAATATTAGTGTTAGCACGTGTAACGTGTGCATATATGCATCACTAATAGAAGATGTATACAGAAGAGAAAATTAAAATTTATGGCATGAAATTACAGAAAGTAGGAAAAAAACATTTCTAATCATAACACAGTAAAAAATTATTCAAAATGTTCAAAAAAAATTGCATGATATTAAAAGGATTTTTACCTCTTTTTAATCCAAGCCCCAGCTCTTATTTTAAATTCAGCAAAAAGCTCTTTTTTTTTTGCATCTTATAAACCCTTTACAGATGAAAATATTACAAAAGTCGAGTAAAAAAAAGATTTTTCTCTCTTAGATTGAAGCCTGTAATGAGAGATGAGAGAGAGAGTGAGAGAGTTAGATTTGTTTGAATGAGAGAAATAAAATTCATCTCTTATTTTTTTCCAACTTTTCATCATTGACATTGAGAAGATTTTTGTATAATTTCATTGGGTCAAATCTCATTTAATTAGGACATGTATGAAATTTGAAATTATTTTCAGGAACAAATATGTCTTAAATTGATATTCTTAAAATGTTAAAAAAAGTGATACTTTTGTGAATATCTAGAAAAAATTTGGCATCCTTTGCAATTTCCTCTTTGTGAAATTAACTCATTTATTACTTGAGCCGTCAGCAGACCGATTTATTGACGTGTCAATACTGGACCGCTCATTTGCTCGGCCACGCTCCTTATAGCAACATTCTCTCTCTCACACACACCCACACAGAGAGACCCACTTCTATCGTCTCCTTTGATCTGCTACCACACTCCATTTTTCTGAACTCGAAAGATGAGTAAGATTTCTTAGTCTTTCTTTGATCTCCATTTCGGTTTATTTTTTCATTATTTCGATTGATTTTCGTCTTTTGTTATAAGTTTTTAATCATTATTATTTCGTTTCTACCAACAAAATTGATGACTATATATGCACTGATCTCGTTTTCAGGATTTGGAAAAATCAGCGGATTTATCGACCCACTCATTCGCCGAAGTGTTGTGAATCGTACAGCCTCCGATTTTAAGGTATCATGGTTATGTTTGTCGAATTAATTCTTTAATCGTCTAATTGTTTTCATCTATTATATGCAATTATATATTTTTTTGGATAAAGATGGAATTTTTTTCATATTTTATTAAATTTAGAAATAAGATCTGTATCTCTTTATCTCAACATAATATACTTACTGTAAAATGTGACCTCAGTGAAAATGTTGGCAGAGTGCTAGAATTGATTGTTAGTGATTCTGTTCAGTTTTCCCTGTGAATCTAGAAAGCATTCATTTGTGATTAATGTTTGATGGTGACAAATAGTTAAGGCAAATCTTACTTAACAAATAGTTAAGGCAAATCTTACTTACTTTTATTGTGTTTTATTTTGAAGCTATGTTTTAGTATGTCCAGTGAAGCATAAGTTTTCTTCTGGACAAACATGTGAGACTAAAAGATATATTTTTTGCTTAGTACATCAGTTGGTCCTAAAAATTTTTTGCTGGATTCAACTGTATACAACAATCTATGATAATTCATGAGAATATAAAACAGTTTAACAGAAACATTATCTATTAAGAGAACAAATTCAAACACTGTCTGCAATTGTTCTAGTCTATTTGTGCCAAATTGATAACCATTTTGTAGTACTGACTTTAGCTCAACAGATTTTAGTAGCTGAACTTTTGAAAGTGTAATTGTATGCAGTTCATTTTTGTGTAATGATTTAAAATCAAGGGTGTCAAATACAATTTCATCACTGACACATATAAATTGATTAAAAGGTTAAGTCTGAAGATTATATCATTATTGTATTGAAAACATAGCAACTCGTCAATTCTAAATTAAGGATTGCTATAGTAATGCTCGCTGAAGCCTGATAGAGGAGGGAAAAGAAGTCAACATGTGAGTGGGCATGCCCTATCGAGCTGTATTGTGTTTCAGGGCGCCATGCTTTTCTAGATTGAAACTGATTATCCGAAAAATTTCTGCCAAGTGGATCCCACCGATGTTAACAATGAGAGAATTTTATGAACTAATTCTTTAGTCGGAGTTTTAGAGTTCTTAAGAAGCAAAGAATAGCATACATATAAGGATGTGAGTGAGAAATCACTTTTCTCACGAAACATTCCATTTGCTTAAAAGCAGCGTCCTAATTGATTCATAAGGAGGTGACAGTGTTTGGGCATACCAAAGTCTAATTGAACTGGTTTTCCAAATACTTTATTCAAACTCCATTTGTCTGCAATGCTTTGCATAAATGGTTTATCATGTTGTTTAGAGTGCTCAAGAGGCAACCTATACATACACTTGTTATACTTGATGAGATTAAGCATTACTCGTTTTTCCAATCTTTAATATGGATATTATTATGATTTAAAATTGAGGAAATAATAGGTTGTTATGGAGCTAGGCCTTCTTTAACAGTCCATAGAATTGACCTCTTCAAGTAGTAAAATCAAAAGCTTGTTCAGGGAGAAACCTGAGCAAAACATGTCTAAAAGGACCAAGCAAGCAACGACAGTGGGAGTGCAAGAATCATAATTGCTGGAGAGTCAAACAAGAGTGGAAAAAGGAAATGAGTTAGTATGATGTGGAACTGAGAGACTGATGAAGGCTTGAAGTAGCTATACGCAATCTACTTTTATATATTTCAGTTGTGACAAGAGTCATGATTATGCATGTCATCTTCAAGCGAATCTATTCAATAATTTTCATTCTCATTATTATTCAAGCATAAAGTTGGGGAGAGTAACAAAGTCGTCAATGCACCACTTAGAAGGCGTAGTTACTTGTTGAATACAATGTATGCTCAATTAAAAATCTTTGAGGAGTTTTAAGAAATAGCATTAGCAAATAAATGAGAGACTTCCTAAAAGTATTTAGAAAACTGACTATTTCTTTTGTTATGCATGATGATTATTTATTCAGAGGTAATCACTAATGCATACTTGAGGTTCTACACGAGCAAATTATCAATGAATTACATGGCAGTGGTTTAGCAGGACATTTTGGTTGATAAGAGACTTTAGTTTTGGTGGAATAATGATTTTATTGTTGTAAACAGCACAAGATATTGTTGTTTTTTGAATTTACTAATATGCCTAAGGTCATCCTCAATGATTGGTTGTTATTTCCTTGCTGGTAATTGTTACTTTGCCTTGGGTTCTTCCTAGTATGAGCATTATTGGGCAAACGATCTAGAAGAACACTCGATATCTGAGAAAGAGATAAGCTATGTATCCAGTCATTGAAGTCAGATTCTCTTCAGCCCAGAGTAATTGATGTATGAGCAAGAGTTTAATATTTTCAAATCCTTCTTGGAACAGTATTTCTATTCTTATTAGACTTGAATCGTTGGTTAGGATTAGATGTGGACTCTTAAGTTAGTGGTTCTTTTAGGTTTCTAACTACAATTATGATTACTTTCCTAGTTACAGTAGATTTTGGACTACCCTAGCGATTTATGCTTTACTAATTAGAATAGATTTTGGAGTCCTTTAAGGGTTGAAAAGCGTCTAATTCGGACGTAGTGTTACATGAAAAATAACAATATGAAGAACTTTATGTGGCAGCCCAGAAATTTTCGGCTTTGCTTGGATTTAATTCTGAGGCACTAAATCTGTAGTGTTTACTTTGATCTCCGCCAATATCCCTTTGGTTCTTTCATCTCTTTTATTATATTGTTGGTTAAAGCTTGTTCCCTCATCACTTAGCCACTGTTTATGATGCAGGAGTGTATAATTTGTTAACTAACAAGACAAAAAATATTAAAGAAGGGTGTGAAGAAGAGAAGAGTTGAGGACAACAGGAAATTCAATCTTTATTCATATAATGAGGTTGTTTATTATATTGCATAAGTCCTTCTATTTATTGAGCAAATAATGTAAAGGTGTGTTTGATTGGAGGTGGAATTCCATGGAAAATGGAATTGGAATTCCACCTTCCAATTTAACCATGTTTGATATCCATTTTTCTTCTCTAGAAGTGAATTTCCATCTTTGGTGCCACATAAGCCAATTTCCATGAATTCAAAGAATTGCAATTCTCACCAAAATGGTGAGAATTGCAATTCCCGGTTACTGTAGCATTTTTTTTCCTTTTTTTTTTTTTTTGGAAAAAAATTTTAAGAATTATTGTAAAAAAATATTTCGGTTTAATTGATAATTTTCATGTAAAATAAGACCAAATAAACACCAAAAGATGGAATTTTTTTTTTTTTTTTTTTGGCAATGAGAACAAATTCATCCCCAATACCAGTAAAATCTATCCCTTTAATTGATAATTTTCATGTAAAAAAAGTCAAACGAACACCAAAAAAACACTTTTATTTCAACATTTTTCACGTGGAAAATTATACCAATCAAACAAAATAATTTGCAATTCCCAGAAAAATAATTTTTAGACAATTCAATTTCGTAGAATTCGTTTTTAATTCCATCTTTGCAATCAAACGGACCCTAAAAGAAGTTAAAAAGGATACAAACTTCTAGTAAACTATAATTATATCAAAATATCAAAATTAATCTTATCTAATCTAATTAAATACACTTTAGATCAAACTTTATTTTAAACTCCTAATTAAATATATCTCCATCTTTATTCTAATCTTGATCTCCATCGGTTATTTTTTTGGTAAAAATCATATTTTTAGCAGATTTTGATAATAATTGATGAAGAGTATTATTGAAAAGTTGATAAAAGTCGCGAATTTTATTAAATGTGTGGTTGAAAACAGTTTGGGAAAAAAATGATACTCTAAGTTGAGTCCAACCAATTCTAGTCTTTGATGATGACCATACTTATATGACAACTGTTGAAATTTATTTTGGTTTTAGGGCAGATGTTCTCTGTTGATTTGATTGAGTGAGATTCAAGTCCAAAGAAGCTTGATAGTTAAGTATTAAGCCCTTGCTTGAGCCTTTTTTTTTTCCATCAAAATCTATTCTTAATCAGTGATTTGATCTATTTCAGCCACACATTTTTCAATAAAATAATATTACACACAAACCCAAAACTTTTTCTTATTTCTTAATCATACATTATCAATCATGAAAATATTACAAGATGCATTTTTTGAAAAAAAATGGGCTCAAACAAGCCATAAATGTTTGTAGACTACGTTTAAAGTTAACCAGTATTTTCTTAAAATTGTGTCTTAAAGCACTGATTTTCTTCTTAGAATTCCTTTGTCAGTAAGATGTTAATCAGCTGGGTATAATAATAAAAATGCATATGCTATATACAACCAATAGAAAGGCAAGCAAGTCTTATTCCTAGATACATAGTGCCGGTGGATGCAAACACCATGATTCCAATTAATTTAAAAAACATACCTAATTTCTAAAAGAAAAACCTAAATTATGGGAAAAACATAAACAATGCTTGTGAAGCTTGTATCCTCAGTATCGGTGATGATACTGGAAGAAAACATGTGGGGTGGAGGTAGTACAATGTTGTTCGCCTTGCATCACGAATTTCCAGTTTGAAAATTAGATAAGTTAAAATTTACTTATAATATATGGCACTCACTCTTTGAATTAATTTTTTTCACATATATTAATGAGACAACTATTAATGAAAGAACAATGGTGTAGCAATATTTAAGTTTTGATAAATTTTGATACTTGAAAGGGATACTGAACTACTTGAATACTTTTGACACTTGTATAGATGTTTATCATAGGTTATGTTTTCAATTTACACACAAACACACACACATTTGGAACTTTCACTGGATATGGGTAAGTAACTATCATTCTTCCCAAGAGGTCCGGGGAAAATTGGAAGTTCTTTTTTACATGCTGGTGTACAATAAATGAGCCTATATATGATTCAAGAACCAATAATTTATTTGTCAAATTTCTCTGTTCTTGCTATATAAAGCGCTTTGCTTACCTGCTACAATTGTGGGGGCTATCGTACTTCCCATGATTCTACTGTGTGACATCCCACTGATTGATTTTTATCTTGCCGTTAAAAACCTTTCTTCATGCGAACCTTCCGATGTCTCTCGTCATATCCAAACCAACCCTTCCACCACCCAACCCCACCGTCCTTGGCCTCTCCGACACCAGTCATCAGACCTAGAACTGGAGACCCATCGCCACCGGCCTCAGGCTACAAAAACCCAGCCTCGCATGCCCAGAATAAGTCGGAACAGGCCACAAGATCTACCTTGGTTCAACCAGATCCAGGTTTTACGTGCCTAGTCAGCCGCTTCTACCGGCCGTTCTGCCTCCGGCCGATCAGGCGTGTGGGCCACAAGACGATCAGGCAGTGCGTGGCCCACATTTCCAGGTTCCTCCTGCTTCTACGAAGCCATTCTGACCATTGGTTCTGTCATCTTTCGGCCCGTTATCACAGAATCATGGGAAACAGCCTTATGTAGTGGAGCATATGGTTTTCAGTTCATGCTTTAGAGTCAAGGCGAAGGAGTTTGTAGTGTCTGTTATCACCTTTGGTGTTAAGCTTTCAGAATGGGGTTCGAAGATATCGGGTGCTATATGTATGGGCTGATTTGGTGCCGTTGGATGGTAAATATGGTAGAAAAGTTGAGGAGGGCTAATAAGATGGAGGAATTCGTTGCCAAGTTCAATGAATCTTCCTGCGCTTTCTTAGCGCAACGTTGTGCAAATAGTCGTGGCAGATTTCTCATGGTAGCACAGTATGGGGAGAGGCGGAGAAAGGGGGTTGTAAAGGTGTCGGAAGGTACAAATGGAGAGGGATGGGAATCGGTTTCATGCATGTTCCAAGCGGTCATTGCTTCCTTTGTGGTGAGGGACAAGGTGGTGTGTCAAACAATTGAAGAAAGAAGCCTACGAGGGATGACTTATGCCGAAGCCACGGCAAATGCACGAGCTTCGCAAAGCGCTGATCAGAGGGTAATGTTGCAGAAGGAAAGTGTGGGCAATGAGAGAAATGATCCTCATGTCGAATTAATAGCTCGCATACAGGTGTTGAAAGGGGAATTGGATGGATTGATAATAGTTGTGGAAAGTGGGTCCATAGTGGGGTCCAAGTTAAATTATTGCCATGAGTGTGGGGTGAGATTGGAGGAGTCAGCTTATTTGGATGTCAAGGAGCCAGCGCCGATAGGGGTTTCGACTAAAGATAATCAGGTGCTACATAAGCCTTGTGGCGAGTCCCAGACAGGGGCTGAAGTGGACATTTCTTCTGGAGATGAGAATTGGGATGAGATGGAGGGAATGAAAAGGGGTGGAGTGGAACCAAGGATCGAGGCATATCGAGGGGCGGAACCTCGGACGGAAGTAGGAGAGGAGGGCATTATGAATATTGACTCGGAAGTTTTGGAAGCGAACAGAGTTATTTGTTCTACGATCGTGGGGTCATTAGACACGATTCCACTTGTAAAATGATCGTTGCCAGATGATGTGCAAGAGGTTGGACTTGAACTGGGTGAACATTCAGGGTCGGCACTTGAAGACTAGCATGGGAAAACAGGCCCGGCCACTAAGGCGGTGAACACCTACAGCAGGCGAAGCGCTAAGTCTTCGAATGAATGGGGTCTAGAGAATGATAATGCATTGGTGGTGTGGATGGGGGGCGCTGAGAAGGGAAACA
>NW_019263439.1:42236-69694 GCF_002742605.1 Olea europaea var. sylvestris
AATCCCCTCCCCCCCCCCCTTTTTTTTTTTTTTTTTTTGGTTGTAGAACGCATTTTGTAATAGTAAATTGATGAAGAATACGTTGTTAAAAAACAACGAAATTTTGGGTTTGCGAGCGATATTATTTTATTGAAAAATTTGTAGTTGAAAAGAAGTGGGAAAAAACGTATTTTGGAATTAATGGGAATTAAAAAAGGGCTAAATAATGGTAATTAATTAATTATTTTCCTTTTGATTATGGTAATAATTTTCTAAATTCATTGCGGAGCTAATTGTATTATTGGTCATTAAAGTTTGTGCTCTATTTCAAATTGACCACTAAAGTGTTTTCAGAAATATTTATATTTCAAGTTGATCTTCCAACATGTGCCATTTGGATTTCTTGAATAAATGAGCAAGATTCCCATCCACAAAACACCATGTAATTTTTTTCATTGTTAATCCAGGTAATTAAATTTGACCAATTATATTAACGTTTCCTATTTTATTTTAGCAATTAATAGATGTCACATTGATTATACATTATTCTTTTCTGCTCTAATAACTAATTCTGAAATTCGTTAACTAAATAAGTTAGAAAAATACTTTAATGACCAACATGAACTTCTGTACAAACTTTGTGATGATTTGTGAAATTAACTCAGTTATTACTTGAACCGTCAGCAGACCGGTTTATTGGTGTGTCAATACTGGACCGCTCATTTGCTCGGCCACGCTCCTTATAGCATCATTCTCTCTCTCACACACATCCACACAGAGAGACCCACTTCTATCGTCTCCTTTGATCTGCTACCACACTCCATTTTTCTGAACTCGAAAGATGAGTAAGATTTCTTAGTCTTTCTTTGATCTCCATTTCGGTTTATTTTTTCATTATTTCGATTGATTTTCGTCTTTTGTTATAAGTTTTTAATCATTATTATTTCGTTTCTACCAACAAAATTGATGACTATATATGCACTGATCTCGTTTTTCAGGATTTGGAAAAATCTGCGGATTTATCGACCCACTCATTCGCCGAAGCGTTGTGAATCGTACAGCCTCCGATTTTAAGGTATCATGGTTATGTTTATCAAATTAATTCTTTAATCGTCTAATTGTTTTCATCTATTATATGCAATTATATATATTTTTCGATAAAGATGTAATTTTTTTCATATTTTATTAAATTTAGAAATAAGATCTGTATCTCTTTATCTCAACATAATATACTTACTGTAAAATGTGACCTCAGTGAAAATGTTGGCAGAGTGCTAGAATTGATTGTTAGTGATTCTGTTCAGTTTTCCCTGTGAATCTAGAAAGCATTCATTTGTTATTCATGTTTGATGGTGACAAATAGTTAAGGCAAATCTTACTTACTTTTATTGTGTTTTATTTTGAATCTATGTTTTAGGAGGTGTTTGATAGACATTTTTATGTAAAAATACATTTTAGAATAGTAAATTGATGTGAAATGTGTGGTTGAGAAATAAGGAAATTTTTTTGATTTACGTGTAATATTATTTTAATAAAGAATGTATGGTTGAAAAGATGAGAGAGAGAAATGCATTTTGAAAAAAATGGCTACGAAACGGGGCCTTAGTATGTCCAGTGAAGCATAAGTTTTCTTCTGGACAAACATGCGAGACTAAAAGATATATTTTTTGCTTAGTTCATCAGTTGTGCCTAAAAGATTTTTGCTGGATTCAACTGTATACAACAATCTATGATAATTCATGAGAATATAAAACAGTTTAACAGAAACATTATCTATTAAGAGAACAAATTCAAACACTGTCTGCAATTGTTCTAGTCTATTTGTGCCAAATTGATAACCATTTTGTAGTACTGACTTTAGCTCAACAGATTTTAGTAGCTGAACTTTTGAAAGTGTAATTGTATGCAGTTCATTTTTGTGTAATGATTTAAAATCAAGGGTGTCAAATACAATTTCATCACTGACACATATAAATTGATTAAAAGGTTAAGTCTGAAGATTATATCATTATTGTATTGAAAACATAGCAACTCGTCAATTCTAAATTAAGGATTGCTATAGTAATGCTCGCTGAAGCCTGATAGAGGAGGGAAAAGAAATCAACATGTGAGTGGGCATGCCCTATCAAGCTGTATTGTGTTTCAGGGCGCCATGCTTTTCTAGATTGAAACTGATTATCCGAAAAGGTTCTGCCAAGTGGATCCCACCGATGTTAACAATGAGAGAATTTTATGAACTAATTCTTTAGTCGGAGTTTTAGAGTTCTTAAGAAGCAAAGAATAGCATACATATAAGGATGTGAGTGAGAAATCACTTTTCTCACGAAACGCGTCCTAATTGATTCATAAGGAGGTGACAGTATTTGAGCATACCAAAGACTGAGGAACGTCTTTATTAGAATATTTTTGCTTCTCACTTCGGTCAATTAGCAATAATTTTTTCTAATTGAACTGGTTTTCCAAATACTTTATTCAAACTCCATTTGTCTTCAATGCTTTGCATACATGGTTTATCATGTTGTTTAGAGTACTCAAGAGGCAGCCTATACATACACTTGTTATACTTGATGAGAATAAGCATTACTCGTTTTTCCAATCTTTAATATGGATATTAGTATGATTTAAAATTGAGGAAATAATAGGTTGATATGGAGCTAGGCCTCCTTTAACAGTCCATAGAATTGACCTCTTCAAGTGGTAAAATCAAAACCTTGTTCAGGCAGAAACCTGAGCAAAAACATGTCTAAAAGGACCAAGCTAGCAACGACAGTGGGAGTGCAAGAATCATAATTGCTGGAGAGTCAAACAAGAGTGGAAAAAGGAAATGAGTTAGTATGATGTGGAACTGAGAGACTGATGAAGACTTGAAGTAGCTATACGCAATCTACTTTTTCATATTTCAGTTGTGACAAGAGTCATGATTATGCATATCATCTTCAAGCGAATCTATTCAATAATTTTCGTTCTCATTATTACTCAAGCATAAAGTTGGGGAGAGTAACAAAGTCGTCAATGCACCACTTAGCAGGCGTAGTTACTTGTTGAATACAATGTATGCTCAATTAATAATCTTTGAGGAGTTTTAAGAAATAGCATTAGGAAATAAATGAAAGACTTCCTGAAAGTATTGAGAAAACTGACTTTTCTTTTGTTATGCATGATGATTATTTATTCAGAGGTAATCACTAATGCATACTTGAGGTTCTACACGAGCAAATTATCAATGAATTACATGGCAGTGGTTTAGCAGGACATTTTGGTTGATAAGAGACTTTAGCTTTGGTGGAATAATGATTTTATTGTTGTAAACAGCACAAGCTATTGTTGTTAGAGAACTGTTTTTGAATTTACTAATATGCCTAAGGTCATCCTCAATGATTGGTTGTTATTTCCTTCTTGTAATTGTTACTTTGCCTTGGGTTCTTCCTAGTATGACCATTATTGGGCAAACAATATAGAAGAACACTCGATATCTGAGGAAGAGCTAAGCTATGTATCCACTCATTGAAGTCAGATTCTCTTCAGCCTTGAGTAATTGATGTATGAGCAAGAGTTTAATATTTTCAAATCCTTCTTGGAACAGTATTTCTATTCTTATTAGACTTGAATAGTTGGTTAGGATTAGATGTGGACTCTTAAGTTAGTGGTTCTTTTAGGTTTCTAACTACAATTATGATTACTTTCCTAGTTATAGTAGATTTTGGACTACCCTAGCGATTTATACTTTACTGATTAGAATAGGTTTTGGAGTCCTTTAAGGGTTGAAAAGCTTTTAATTTGGACGTATTGTTACATGAAAAATAACAATAAGAACTTTATGTGGCAGCCCAGAAATTCTTGGCTTTGCTTGGATTTAATTCTGAGGCACTAAATCTGTATTTTACTTTGATCTCCGCCAATATCCCTTTGGTTCTTTCATCTCTATTATTATATTGTTGGTTAAAGCTTGTTCCTTCATCACTTAGCCATTGTTTATGATGCAGGAGTGTATAATTTGTTAACTAACAAGCCAAAATATATAAAAGAAAGGGGTGTGAAGAAGAGAAGAGTTGGGGACAAGAGGAAATTCAATCTTTATTCATATAATGAGGTTCTTTATTATATTGTATAAGTCCCTCTATTTATAGAGCAAATAATGTAAAGGTGTGTTTGATTAGAGGTGGAATTCCATGGAAAATGGAATTGGAATTCCACCTTCCAATTTAACCATGTTTGAAACCCATTTTTTTCCCCTAGAATTGAATTTCCATCTTTGGTGCCACATAAGCCAATTTCCATGAATTCAAAGAATTGCAATTCTCACCAAAATGGTGAGAATTGCAATTCCCGGTTACTGTAACATTTTTTTTTCGATTTTTTTTTTGGGAAATAAATTCTAAGAATTATTGTAAAAAAATATTTTCCTTTAATTGACAATTTTCATGTAAAACAAGGCCAAACGAACACCAAAAGATAGTTGATTTTTTTTTTTTTTTTTTTTTTTGAAATGGGAACTAATTTTTTTTTTTTTTGGCAATGAGAACAAATTCATCCCCAATACCAGTAAAATCTATCCCTTTAATTGATAATTTTCATGTAAAAAAAGTCAAACGAACACCAAAAAAACACTTTTATTTCAACATTTTTCACGTGGAAAATTATACCAATCAAACAAAATAATTTGCAATTCCCAGAAAAATAATTTTTAGACAATTCAATTTCGTAGAATTCGTTTTTAATTCCATCTTTGCAATCAAACGGACCCTAAAAGAAGTTAAAAAGGATACAAACTTCTAGTAAACTATAATTATATCAAAATATCAAAATTAATCTTATCTAATCTAATTAAATACACTTTAGATCAAACTTTATTTTAAACTCCTAATTAAATATATCTCCATCTTTATTCTAATCTTGATCTCCATCGGTTATTTTTTTGGTAAAAATCATATTTTTAGCAGATTTTGATAATAATTGATGAAGAGTATTATTGAAAAGTTGATAAAAGTCGCGAATTTTATTAAATGTGTGGTTGAAAACAGTTTGGGAAAAAAATGATACTCTAAGTTGAGTCCAACCAATTCTAGTCTTTGATGATGACCATACTTATATGACAACTGTTGAAATTTATTTTGGTTTTAGGGCAGATGTTCTCTGTTGATTTGATTGAGTGAGATTCAAGTCCAAAGAAGCTTGATAGTTAAGTATTAAGCCCTTGCTTGAGCCTTTTTTTTTTCCATCAAAATCTATTCTTAATCAGTGATTTGATCTATTTCAGCCACACATTTTTCAATAAAATAATATTACACACAAACCCAAAACTTTTTCTTATTTCTTAATCATACATTATCAATCATGAAAATATTACAAGATGCATTTTTTGAAAAAAAATGGGCTCAAACAAGCCATAAATGTTTGTAGACTACGTTTAAAGTTAACCAGTATTTTCTTAAAATTGTGTCTTAAAGCACTGATTTTCTTCTTAGAATTCCTTTGTCAGTAAGATGTTAATCAGCTGGGTATAATAATAAAAATGCATATGCTATATACAACCAATAGAAAGGCAAGCAAGTCTTATTCCTAGATACATAGTGCCGGTGGATGCAAACACCATGATTCCAATTAATTTAAAAAACATACCTAATTTCTAAAAGAAAAACCTAAATTATGGGAAAAACATAAACAATGCTTGTGAAGCTTGTATCCTCAGTATCGGTGATGATACTGGAAGAAAACATGTGGGGTGGAGGTAGTACAATGTTGTTCGCCTTGCATCACGAATTTCCAGTTTGAAAATTAGATAAGTTAAAATTTACTTATAATATATGGCACTCACTCTTTGAATTAATTTTTTTCACATATATTAATGAGACAACTATTAATGAAAGAACAATGGTGTAGCAATATTTAAGTTTTGATAAATTTTGATACTTGAAAGGGATACTGAACTACTTGAATACTTTTGACACTTGTATAGATGTTTATCATAGGTTATGTTTTCAATTTACACACAAACACACACACATTTGGAACTTTCACTGGATATGGGTAAGTAACTATCATTCTTCCCAAGAGGTCCGGGGAAAATTGGAAGTTCTTTTTTACATGCTGGTGTACAATAAATGAGCCTATATATGATTCAAGAACCAATAATTTATTTGTCAAATTTCTCTGTTCTTGCTATATAAAGCGCTTTGCTTACCTGCTACAATTGTGGGGGCTATCGTACTTCCCATGATTCTACTGTGTGACATCCCACTGATTGATTTTTATCTTGCCGTTAAAAACCTTTCTTCATGCGAACCTTCCGATGTCTCTCGTCATATCCAAACCAACCCTTCCACCACCCAACCCCACCGTCCTTGGCCTCTCCGACACCAGTCATCAGACCTAGAACTGGAGACCCATCGCCACCGGCCTCAGGCTACAAAAACCCAGCCTCGCATGCCCAGAATAAGTCGGAACAGGCCACAAGATCTACCTTGGTTCAACCAGATCCAGGTTTTACGTGCCTAGTCAGCCGCTTCTACCGGCCGTTCTGCCTCCGGCCGATCAGGCGTGTGGGCCACAAGACGATCAGGCAGTGCGTGGCCCACATTTCCAGGTTCCTCCTGCTTCTACGAAGCCATTCTGACCATTGGTTCTGTCATCTTTCGGCCCGTTATCACAGAATCATGGGAAACAGCCTTATGTAGTGGAGCATATGGTTTTCAGTTCATGCTTTAGAGTCAAGGCGAAGGAGTTTGTAGTGTCTGTTATCACCTTTGGTGTTAAGCTTTCAGAATGGGGTTCGAAGATATCGGGTGCTATATGTATGGGCTGATTTGGTGCCGTTGGATGGTAAATATGGTAGAAAAGTTGAGGAGGGCTAATAAGATGGAGGAATTCGTTGCCAAGTTCAATGAATCTTCCTGCGCTTTCTTAGCGCAACGTTGTGCAAATAGTCGTGGCAGATTTCTCATGGTAGCACAGTATGGGGAGAGGCGGAGAAAGGGGGTTGTAAAGGTGTCGGAAGGTACAAATGGAGAGGGATGGGAATCGGTTTCATGCATGTTCCAAGCGGTCATTGCTTCCTTTGTGGTGAGGGACAAGGTGGTGTGTCAAACAATTGAAGAAAGAAGCCTACGAGGGATGACTTATGCCGAAGCCACGGCAAATGCACGAGCTTCGCAAAGCGCTGATCAGAGGGTAATGTTGCAGAAGGAAAGTGTGGGCAATGAGAGAAATGATCCTCATGTCGAATTAATAGCTCGCATACAGGTGTTGAAAGGGGAATTGGATGGATTGATAATAGTTGTGGAAAGTGGGTCCATAGTGGGGTCCAAGTTAAATTATTGCCATGAGTGTGGGGTGAGATTGGAGGAGTCAGCTTATTTGGATGTCAAGGAGCCAGCGCCGATAGGGGTTTCGACTAAAGATAATCAGGTGCTACATAAGCCTTGTGGCGAGTCCCAGACAGGGGCTGAAGTGGACATTTCTTCTGGAGATGAGAATTGGGATGAGATGGAGGGAATGAAAAGGGGTGGAGTGGAACCAAGGATCGAGGCATATCGAGGGGCGGAACCTCGGACGGAAGTAGGAGAGGAGGGCATTATGAATATTGACTCGGAAGTTTTGGAAGCGAACAGAGTTATTTGTTCTACGATCGTGGGGTCATTAGACACGATTCAACTTGTAAAGGGATCATTGTCAGATGATGTGTAAGAGGTTGGACTTGAATTGGGTGAAAACTTAGGGTCGGCACTCGAAGTCTAGCATGGGAAAACAGGCTCGGCCACTAAGGTAGTGAACACCTACAGCAGGCGATGCTCTAAGTCTTCGAAAGAATGGGGTCTAGGGAATGATAATGCGTTGGTGGTGTGGGTGGGTGGGTGGCGCCGAGAAGGGAAACACAAATAATGTTGCTGAATAGGTGGAGGAAGAGGAGGGACACTACTACGATCCTAATTATGTTGAGGAGATAGCAAAAGTTAGTGCAGTTGACGTCAGACCACCACCTTCTAATTGGGTTCTTCAAAGAATCTGGATTTTAGCAAGATGGTAGGGATGTCTTGTGATGGGTACGAAGATAGGCTCATCTAATTATTTGAGGAATTGGAGGCTAGTAGGGGACAAGGGATGGGCACTCTAGGAGGTAAGATAAGAAGAAAGAGCGATGGTGAGCTTAAGCGGCTTGAATGTTCAATTAACTATGATATTAAGGGTGGCGAGTCGAGGAGAGGCCTAATGAGGACGGATGATGGAGTGTTAAGATGATTCCGAAAATAATTAGTTGGAACGTATGGGGGCCTAATGAAGCAGGGAAAATGTTAGGAGTTCGAAATCTACTAAGAGGATGGAGGGCTGACCTTGTATGTTTACAAGAAACAAAGCTTGAGGTTGTGTCAAGGGATATTGTAGCCTTTGTGGGGGACAGCATGTGGGGTATCAGTTTATAGGGTCATCGGGGGCCTCAGGAGGTATTCTGATAATGTGGGACACCAGAGTCTTTGATATGGAGGAGGTTAGCGAATGTTTGTTTTCTCTATCGATTCGTTTAGAAATATCGAGTATAGTTTCCCGTGGATGTTTATAGGAGTCTATGGGCCCAACGTAGATGAGCATAGAAGTGGACTGTGGGTTGAATTGGCTGGAATGATAGCTTGGTGGAACCTTCCAACGTGTATCGGGGGAGATTTTAATGTGATCCGTTTTCCTATTGAGAGGTCTAATAGGGAAGATTAACAAGGGCTATGGAGGACTTTTCAGATTTTACTAGGGAGAACGCGTTGGTGGACCTGCCTATGATTGGGGGAGACTTTACTTGGTCATCTAATCGGGATCAACCTATCCTATCCCGAATAGATCGGTTTTTGGTATGTAGGCCATGGGAGGCTAAGTATCCAGAGGTCATTCAGAGGAGAATGGAGAGACTGTATTCTGATTATTTCCCTATCTGGGAATGTGAGGTGCAATGGAAAAAAACTTTTAGGTTTGCGAATATGTAGCTTAAAGTAGACGGTTTTGAGGAACGAGTACGGACTTGGTGGGCATCCTATGACTTCAGGGGATCTCCCCAGTTATGTATTGGATTGCAAATTAAAGGCGTTGAAAAGGGATCTACAGAGGTGGAATGACGAGGTGGTGGGATATGTTAACCATCGCAAAAATCAATGCTTATCAAACATTGAAGAGCTGGATAGGAGGGAGGAGAGTCAAGGATTGGTAGGAGAAGAGAGGGTGAGACGAGGGGAATTAAGGGAAGAATTGGAGAGGTTGGTGGAGATGGAGGAGACTATTTGGCGTCAAAAATCTAAGATCAAGTGGTTGAAAGAGGGGGATAAATGCACCCACTTTTTCCATCGGGTCGTGAACTCCAATAGGCGCAACAATTATGTCAATATGTTGAACGTAGATGGCATTACCTATGAGGATCCACAGGATATAGGGACCCAGATGGTAAGTTTCTGTCAGAATCTTTATCGGGAGCAGTTTGACTGGAGGCCAAAATTGGAAGGGCTAGAGTTTTCTTCTATATGAGGACACCAGTTGGTTAGAAAGGCCATTTGGGGAGGATGAAATTAGAGAGGTGGTGTTCAACATGAATGATGATAAGCCGCCAGGACCGGACGGATCGTCGTTCTCATTCTATAAGACTTATTTAGGAAGTGGTGTTTGACATTATCGAAGTCCTTACTTATTTCTTTCAATGTGGAAGGTTCCTGAGAAGTGCCAATGTTACATTTATTGTGCTGATTCCAAAGAAACCGGGAGCGACGGATATTAAAGACTTTCGTCCTATTAGCCTTGTGAGCGGAGTTTACTAGATTATTGCGAAGATTTTGGCAAATAGATTGAAGGAGGTGCTGGGAAAAGTGGTGTCCAAGTTTCAGAATACTTTTGTTAAAGGACGCCAGATGTTGGATTCAGTACTTATAGCAAATGAATGCATTGACTCAAGACTGCGTTTGGGTGCCCCTAGAATGCTATGCAAACTTGATATTCAGAAAGCTTACGATCACGTAAATTGGAGATTTCTCTTGTATATGCTCAGACAATGTGGTTTTGGGGATAGGTGGTGTAAGTGGATTCAGTTTTGTATCTCCACAATTTCCTTTTCAGTTATGGTGAACAGCATTCCGGAGGGTTATTTTCGTAGTAGTAGAGGATTGAGACAAGGGGATCCTTTATCACCATTGTTGTTTGTCATTGTAATGGAGGCTTTCAGTAGGACCCTCGAGAAGGCCATGGGGGGAAGTTTACTGAGGGGTTTTATGGTTGAGCAGTTATAGATATCTCATTTGCTCTTCGCAGACGACACACTGATTTTCTGTGACGTAGATGTAGAGCAAATCAGGAACTTGTGGCGTTCGCTCCTGTGCTATGAAGCTGCATCTGGATTGAAAATAAATTTAGGGAAATCTGAAGCTGTCACAGTGGGAGAGGTGGATATCATGGTGGAGTTGGCTGCTATACTAGGATGTAAGGTTGCGCGATTACCTATGACATCTTGGGCTGCCTTTAGGCGCACGGTTTAAAAGCGCACATATTTGGAATAGTATTGTTGGAAGGGTGGAGAGAAGGCTAGTGGGGTGGAAGCGTACGTACCTCTCAAAGGGAGGGCGTCTTACTCTCATAAGGTCCACATTGTTGAACCTCCTTACTTCATGTCATTGTTTCCTATTCTTGTTGCAGTAGCAAAAAGATTGGAGAGGATCCAAAGGGAGTTTCTTTGAGGAGGATTAGGAGAGGAGAGGAAATTACATTTGGTTAATTGGGATGTTGTATATTCTCCCATGAGGTTGGGTGGTCTTGGATTGAGGAGTCTCGTACTATTTAATAAAGCTTTGTTGGGTAAGTGATTGTGGCGATTCGGGACGGAGAGAGGGAGTTTTTGGAGAGATTGTAGGAGCAAAATATGGTGTTATGGAGGGGGGATGGTGCTCAGTCGAGAGTCGAGGCTCTTATGGGGTGTCTGTGGCGGTATATCCAGCGAGGGTGGAGCGATTTTCAGGATAGATTGACTTTTGTAGTGGGGAATGGTAATACTATCAGTTTTTAGGATGATTGTTGGTGTGGAGATCAACCACTAAGATTGAAATTTCCTTCTTTATATCGTATTGCGTTGTTGCCGTCTGCCATGGTGAATGATGTTTTAGATATACATAATGGGAGTATCAGTTGGAACATTGCTTTTGCACGGAGTTTGCAGGACTGGGAGTTAGATGATTACGCGTTGTTTTTGACATCTTTATATGAGGTACAAATCAGGGCAGGAGATGGTGATTGCAGCAGGTGAAAGTTGGCACGGGATGTCATGTTTTCATTCGGCACTTTCTTTAAATCTTTATTGTGATCTCGAAGAGCTCTTTTCCCTGGAAGGCGGTGTAGAAGAGTAAACTGCCATCAAAGGTAGCATTTTTACTATGGACAGTGGTCAGAGGACAGGTACTAATGGCGGAAAACCTATGGACAAGGGATTTTTGTGTTACAAAGAGGTGCTATATGTGTAGGAGGGATGGAGAGACGAGTGATCACACGTTCTTCCACTGTTATGCTCTGCTAGTTTACTATGGAATGAGATTTTCGCATCGCAACACATAGATTGGGCGATGCCAAGGCATATGGAAGACGTGTTGAATACATGGAGGAGAAAATTTCATGACAAGGATAGCAAACTTGCATGGAAACTTATTCCGGGCTGCATAGTTTGGTGTGTGTGGAGAAAAAGGAACAGCCGATATTTTGACGATCTAACAAGAACAACAGAGCAACCCTAGAGAATTGTTTTATTTAACATTATACACTTGGTTTAATGCGGTGGCTACTAAGCATATGGATGGGCTGCCCAATTTTATGTCATTTCTTTCGGATTTGTATTGATAATACATTTCCTATGTAATATATTTTGATTAATAAAATACTTGATTATCTTTCAAAAAAAAAAATGACCTTCTCACTCTATTAATTAATTTCTTGGCCATTTAATGCAATGTCATGCATATAGAATTTACAGGGTTGAGGAGAATTCTAACGCTCTTTATTTCTTTGAGTACAATTACCATACGGGGAAAACTTTGCATTTTCACTTAGATGAAAAAGCACGCACATTTTGTGAAACATGATCCAGAACTATTTGATAGTCTTCCAAAGCACAATTCTGTGTCCTGCTTTGCTTGGGACTCTATTGTTTGAATTTCTTACGTCATTGTTTTCTTTCACATGAAGCATGATGTTTTACAGAAATTATGTAATGAAATTTCCGCTCCTCATGTATATAGTATGATTTCCAGGCTCCTTCACTCTTGCCAGCACTTCTTTCAAAGCATGGTCAAGATGGTAGCGTGTCTACTGGCACGAAATCCTTAAAAGTATTTTCACTTCTTGGTGCTGGAGCATTGGGCCTCCTGGGTTGTGCAACAGTAGCTTCTTCCGATGAGGCTGAGCATGGGTTAGAGAGTCCCAACTATCCATGGCCTCACGAGGGCATTCTCAGTTCATACGACCATGCTTCGTAAGCAATGCTTTTTTGCTCTAGTATTCTTCAACGGTTTGAGAAACTATTACACAAGGTCTAACCTATCTGATTGAATTTGGAAACGAAATCACCATGGGGGCGCCAATATGGAACTTGTGTTTTCCACTAGTGGCCCTTAACCTAATTTATTTTTGAGGTCACTGATTTTTCAGAAAGAAATTTTGAGTGTCTAGTATCTGTTTGAATCCATTCTTTGATATAAACTCCTTCTCATGGCTGTGAAAACTTTCATGCGCAGGATTCGTCGTGGTCATCAGGTTTACCAGCAAGTTTGTGCATCGTGCCACTCAATGTCTCTAATTTCTTATCGTGACCTAGTTGGTGTGGCTTACACTGAGGAAGAAACTAAAGCTATGGCGGCAGAGATTGAAGTGGTTGATGGTCCAAATGACGAGGGTGAGATGTTCACTCGCCCTGGGAAACTGAGTGATCGTTTTCCTCAGCCTTATGCTAATGAACAAGCTGCAAGGTTTGCCAATGGAGGTGCCTATCCCCCTGATCTAAGTCTTATAACCAAGGTGTCCTTTTGCTCTTTCTAGATTCAAATAAGTTCTGAGTAATGTTTATACCTTCATTGCTAATTATTTACCTTGCAGGCCCGCCATAATGGACAGAATTATGTTTTTGCTCTTCTAACTGGGTACCGCGATCCTCCTGCTGGTGTGATGGTAACTTCTGCTTCTGAACTGTCTGTTTTGTTTAAAAAAAATAGCGCAAATAGTAATGATATATTATATAAATTTTGCTTACACTGTTGATAATCTAAACCATACATTGATGCAATGTACAATTTTAAATTGGTTGCTCCTATTTTTGACCTGACATCATTCTAAATGGTGTTGTACGAGTAACAAATTTTTTATTGTTGTGATCCTCTGCTGCACACCTCTACTACTCTTGTTCGTAGAAGCTCTTGAATAGGTGTTATAGGCGGCTCTCTCACTGGATGTTAAGGTAGGGTTGGGCATGTATCCAAGTATTTTTAAAATGTGGATTCTTATGCATAAGATAAAAGGATCCATATGTCATAAAGTTGTCCGAGTCTGAAGTGCCTGAAATAGGTACTCTAGCTTCTTTCATGAGTCCGTATAATATAGCCCTTCTTTCAAGTATATATGATTTTTTCTTTTGAAGCTTACACCCCAGCTTCATTGCTCCCATTCTAGTTCGTTTTTATATGTTTTTAGGTTACAACTGAATTGATTTATGCTGAATTGTTTTCTGACATTTTTAATAATAACATAGATTAGAGAAGGGCTACACTATAATCCTTATTTCCCTGGTGGAGCTATTGCTATGCCTAAAATGCTTAATGACGGTGCTGTTGAATATGAAGATGGTACCCCTGCGACAGAGGCACAGGTGACTTCCGTTGCCTTTGAGTTGCTTTATTATTCATAGTATCCTTTCAAATCTGGAAATCATGTTATGTTACTTCCTCATTGTCCAGATGGGAAAAGATGTCGTGTCATTTTTGTCATGGGCTGCTGAACCAGAAATGGAAGAACGGAAGCTGGTAAGATCTATCTCCCTCTCTCTATCTATCTACTTGGCAATGAGAACTAATTTCATCCCCAATACCAGTAAAATCTATCCATTTAATTGATAATTTTCATGTAAAAAAAGTTAAACGAACATCAAAAAACACTTATTTCAACATTTTCCATGTGGAAAATTATACCAATGAAACACAATAATTTACAATTCCCAGGAAAATTATTTCTAGACAATTCAATTCCTTAGAATTCGTTTTCAATTCAATTCCATCTTTGTAATCAAATGGACCCTAAAAGAAGTTAAAAAGGATACAAACTTCTAGTAATCTATAATTATATCAAAATATCAAAATTAATCTTATCTAATCTAATTAAATACACTTTAAATCAAATTTTATTTTAAACTCCTAATTAAATCTATCTCTATCTTTATTCTAATCTTGATCTCCATTGGTTATTTTTTGGTAAAAATCATATTTTTAGCAGATTTTGATAATAGTTGATGAAAAGTATTATTGAAAAGTTGATAAAAGTCGTGGATTTCATTAAATATGTGGTTGAAAACAGTTTGGGAAAAAAATGATACTCTAAGTTGAGTCCAACCAATTCTAGCCTTTGATGATGACCATACTTATATGACAACTATTGAAATTTATTTTGGTTTTAAGGTAGATGTTCTCTATTGATTTGATTGAGTGAGATTCAAGTCCAAAGAAGTTTGATAATTAAGTATTAAGCCCTTGCTTGAGCCTTATTTTTTCCATCAAAATCTATTCTTAATCAGTGATTTGATCTATTTCAGCCACACATTCTTCAATAAAATAATATTACATGCAAACCCAAAATTTTTTCTTGTTTCTTAATCATACATTATCGATCATGACAATATTACAAAATGCATTTTTTGAAAAAAATGGGCTCAAACAAGCCCTAAATGTTTCTGGACTACATTTAAAGTTAACCAGTATTTTCTTAAAATTGTGTCTTAAAGCACTGATTTTCTTCTTAGAATTCCTTTGTCAGTAAGATGTTTAATCAGCTGGGTATAATAATAAAAATGCATATGTTATATACAACCAATATACAGGCAAGCAAGTCTTATTCCTAGATACATAGTGTCGGTGGATGCACACACCATGATTCCAATTAATTTAAAAAAATACCTAATTTCTAAAAGAAAAACCTAAATTATGGGAAAAACATAAATAATGCTTATGAAGCTTGTATCCTTAGTATCGGTGATGATACTGGAAGAAAACATGTAGGGTGGAGGTAGTACAATGTTGTTCGCCTTGCATTACGAATTTCCAGTTTGAAAATTAGATAAGTTAAAATTTACTTATAATATATGGCACTCACTATTTGAATGAATTTTTTTCACATATTTTAATGAGACAACTATTAATGAAAGAACAATGGTGTAGCAATATTTAAGTTTTGATAAATTTTGATACTTGAAAGGGATACTGAACTACTTTAATACTTTTGACACTTGTATAGAAGTTTATCATAGTTTATGTTTTCAATTTACACACACACATTTGGAACTTTCACTGGGATATGGGTAAGTAACTATCATTCTTCCAGAGAGGTCTTGGGGAAATTGGAAGTTCTTTTTTACATACTGGTGTACAATAAATGAGCCTGTATATGATTCAAGAACTAATAATATATCTGTCAAATTTCTCTGTTCTTGCTATGTAAAGCGCTTTGCTTACCTGCTGCAATTGTGGGGGCTATCGTACTTCCCATGATTCTACTGTGTGACATCCCACTGATTGATTTTTATCTTGGCGTTAAAAACCTTTCTTCACGCGAACCCTCCGATGTCTCTCGTCATATCCAAACCAACCCTTCCACCACCCAACCTCACCGTTGCCGGCCTCTCCGACGCCCGTTATCAAACCTAGAATTGGAGACCCACCGACACCAGCCTCACGCCACAAAAATCCAGCCTCGCATGCCTAGAAGAGTCCGAACAAGCCATAAGATCTACCTTGGTTCGACCAGATCCAGGTCTCACGCGCCTAACCGACCGCTTCTGCAGGTCGTTCTGCCTTCAGCCGATCAGGCGTGTGGGCCACCGACCGATCAGGCGGCTCGTGGCCCACATTTCCAAGTTCCTCCCGCTACTACGAAGCCATTCCGACCATTAGTTCTGTCATCTTTCGGCCCGTTATCATAAAATCATGGGAAACAGCCTTATGTAGTGGAGCATATGGTTTTTAGTTCACACTTTAGAGTCGAGGCGAAGGAGTTTGTAGTGTCCGTTATCACCTTTGGTGTTGTTAAGCGTTCGAAATGGGGTTCGAAGATATCGGGTGCTATATGTATGGGCCGATTTGGTGCCGTGTGGATGGTGAATATGGTGGATAAGTTGAGGAGGGCTAATAAGATGGAGGAATTCGTTGCCAAGTTCAATGAATCTTCCCGCGCTTTCTTGGCACAACGTTGTGCAAACAGTCGTGGCAGGTTTCTCATGGTAGGACAGTATGGGGAGAAGCGAAGAAAGGAGGTTGTAATGGTACCGGAAGGTACAAATGGAGAGGGATGGGAATCGGCTTCACGCATGTTCCAAGTAGTCATTGCTTCCTTTGTGGCGAGGGACAAGGTGGTGTGTCAAACAACTGAAGAAAGAAGCCGACGAGGGATGACTTATGCCGAAACCACGACAAATGCACGAGCTTCGTAAAGCTCTGATCAGAGGGTAATGTTGCAGAAGGAAAGGGTGGGCAATGAGAGAAATGATCCCCATGTTGAATTAATAGCTCGCATATAGGTGTTGAAAGGGGAATTGGATGGATTGATAAAAGTTGTGGAAAGTGGGTCCAGGTTAAATTATTGCCATGAGTGTGGGGTGAGATTGGAGGAGTCAGCTTATTTGGATGTCAAGGAGCCCGCGTCGATAGGGGTTCTGACTAAAGATAATCAGATGCTGGATAAGCCTTGTGGCAAGTCCCAGACGGGGCTGAAGTGGACATTTCTTTTGGAGATGAGAATCGGGATAAGATGGAGGGAACGAAAAGGGGTGGAATGGAACCAAGGATCGAGGCATATCGAGGGGCGGAACCTCGGACGGAAGTAGGAGAGCGGGGCATTATGAATATTGACTAGGAAGTTTTGAACAGAGTTATTTGTTCTACGATCGTGGGGTCATTAGACACGATTCCACTTGTAAAGGGATCATTTTCAAATGATGTGTAAGAGGTTGGACTTGAATTGGGTGAAAACTCAGGGTCGGCACTTGAAGACTAGCATGGGAAAACAGGCTCGGCCACTAAGGTAGTGAACACCTACAGCAGGAGATGCTCTAAGTCTTCGAAAGAATGGGGTCTAGGGAATGATAATGCGTTGGTGGTGTGGGTGGGCGGCGATGAGAAGGGAAACATAGATAATGTTGCTGAATAGCTGGAGGAAGAGGAGGGCCACTACTACGATCCTATTTATGCTGAGGAGATAGCAAAAGTTAGTGCACTTGACGTCAGACCACCACCTTCTAATTGGATTCTCCAAAGAATTCTGGATTTTAGCAAGATGGTAGGGATGTTTTGTGATGGGTATGAAGATAGGCTCATGCAATTATTTGAGGAATTGTAAGCTAGTAGGGGACAAGGGATGGGCACTCCAGGAGGTAAGATAAGAAGAAAGAGCAATCGTAGGTGGCGAGTCGAGGAAAGGCCTGATGGGGAGGGATGATGGAGTATTAAGATGATTCGAAAATAATTAGTTGGAACGTAGGGGGCTTAATGAAGTAGGGAAAATGTTAGGAGTTCGAAATCTATTAAGAGGATGGAGGGCTGACTTGTATGTTTACAAGAAACAAAGCTTGAGGTTGTGTCAAGGGATATTGTGAGTAGCCTTTGGGGGGGACAGCATGTGGGGTATCAATTTGTAGGGTCATCGGGGGCCTCAGGAGGTATACTAATAATGTGAGACACTAGAGTCTTTGATATGGAGGAGGTTAGCGAAGGTCTGTTTTCTCTATCGATCTCGTTTAGAAACATCGATGACAGTTTCCCGTGGATGTTTATAGGAGTCAATGGGCCAAACGTAGGTGAGCATAGAAGTGGATTGTGGGTTGAATTGGCTGGAATGATGGGTTGGTGGAACCTTCCAACGTGTATCGGGAGAGATTTTAATGTGATCCGTTTTCCTACTGAGAGGTCTAGTGGAGGACTTTTCAGATTTTACTAGGGAGAATGCGTTGGTGGACCTGCCTATGATTGGGGGAGACTTTACTTGGTCATCTAATCGGGATCAACCTATCCTATCCCGAATAGATCAGTTTTTGGTATGTGGGCCATGGGAGGCTAAGTATCCAAAGGTCATTCAGAGGAGAATGGAGAGACTGTATTCTGAGCATTTCCCTATATCGTTATTTGGGAATGTGAGGCGCTGTGGAAAAAAACCTTTGAAGTTTGAGAAGATGTGGCTTAAAGTAGATGGTTTTGAGGAACGAGCACGGACTTGGTGGGCATCCTATGACTTCAGGGGATCTCCTAGTTATGTATTGGATTGCAAATTGAAGGCATTGAAAAGGGATCTAAAGAGGTGGAATGATGAGGTGGTGGGAGATGTTAGCCATTGCAAAAATCAATGCTTATCAAACATTGAAGAGCTGGATAGGAGGGAGTAAAGTCAAGGACTGGTAGGAGAAGAGAGGGTGAGACGAGGAGAAATAAGGAAAGAATTGGAGAGGCTGGTGGAAATGGAGGAGACTACTTGGCGTTAGAAATCTAAGATCAAGTGGTTGAAAGAAGGGGACAAATGCACCCGCTTTTTTCATAGGGTCGCGAACTCCAATAGGCACAACAATTCTATCAATATGTTGAAGGTAGATGGCGTTACCTATGAGGATCCACAGGATATAGGGACCCAGATGGTAAGCTTCTATCAGAATCTTTATCAGGAGCAATTTGACTGGAGGCTAGAGTTGGAAGGGCTAGAGTTTCCTTCTATATCTAAGGAGGACGCCAGTTGGTTAGAAAGGCCATTTGGGGATGATGAAATTAGGGAGGTGGTGCTTAGCATGAATGATGATAAGGCGCCAGGACCGGACGAATTTTCGTTCTCATTCTATAGACTTGTTAGGAAGTGGTGCGATCTGACATTATCGAAGTCCTTACTTATTTCTTTCAATGTGGAAGGTTCCTGAGAAGTGCCAATGCTACATTTATTGTGCTGATTCGAAAGAAATCGGGAGCGATAGATATTAAAGAGTTTCATCCTATTAGCCTCATGAGCAGAGTTTACAAGATTATTGCAAAGATTTTAGCAAATAGATTGAAGAAGGTGCTAGGAAAAGTGGTATCCAAGTTTCAGAATGCATTCGTTAAAGGACGCCAGATGTTGGATTCAGTACTTATAGCAAATGAATGCATTGACTCAAGACTGTGTCTGGGTGCCCCTAGAATGCTATGCAAGCTTAACTTTCAGAAAGCTTACGATCACGTAAATTGGAGATTTCTTTTGTATATGCTAAGGCGATGTGGCTTTGGGGATAAGTGGATTCAGTTTTGCATCTCCATAGTTTCCTTTTCAGTTATGGTGAACGGCATTCTGGAGCGTTATTTTCGTAGTAGTAGAGGATTGAGACATGGGGATCCTTTATTCCCATTGCTGTTTGTTATTGTAATGGAGGTTTTCAGTAGGATGCTCAAGAAGGCTGTGGGGGATAGTTTACTGAGGGGTTTTATGGTTGAGCAGTTTTAGGTATCTCATTTGCTCTTCGCAGAGGACACATTGATTTTCTGTGACGCAGATGTAGAGCAAATTAGGAACTTGTGGCGTTTGCTCCTGTGCTATGAAGCTGTATCTGGATTGAAAATAAATTTAGGGAAATCTGAAGCTGTCACAGTGGGAGAGGTGGATAACATGGTGTTGGCTGCTTTACTAGGATGTAGGGTTGCCTATGACATATATTGGGCTGCCTTTAGGCGTACGGTTTAAAAGCACACATATTTGGAATAGTATTGTTGAAAGGGTGGAGAGAAGGCTAGCGAGATGGAAGCGTATGTACCTCTCAAAGGGAGGGCGTCATACTCTCATAAGGTCCACATTGTCGAACCTCCCTACTTCATGTTATTGTTTCCTATTCCTGTTGCAGTAGCAAAAAAATTGGAGAGGATCCAAAGGGAGTTTCTTTGGGGAGGATTAGGAGAGGAGAAGAAATTACATTTAGTTAATTGATATGTCGTATGTTCTCCCATGAGGTTGGGTGGTCTTGGATTGAGGAGTCTTGTACTGTTTAATAAAGTTTTGCTGGGTAAGTGGTTGTGGCGATTTGGAAAGGAGAGGGGGAGTTTTTGGAGAGAAATTATAGGAGCAAAATATGGTGTTATGGAGGGGGATGGTGCTCAGTCGAGAATCGAGGCTCTTATAGGGTGTCTGTGGCTCTATATCCAGCGAGGGTGGAGCGATTTTTGGGATAGATTGACTTTTGTAGTGGGGAATGGTAATACTATCAGTTTTTTGGATGATTGTTGGTGTGGAGATCAACCACTAAGATTGAAATTTCCTTCTTTATATCGTATTGCATTGTTGCCATCTGTCATGGTGAATGATGTTTTAGATATACATAATGGGAGTATCATTTGGAACATTGCTTTTGCACGGGGTTTGCAGGACTAGGAGTTAGATGATTGCGTGCTATTTTTGACATCTTTATATGAGGTACAAATAAGGGCAGGAGATGGCGATTGCAGTAGGTGGAAGTTGGCACGGGATGACATGTTTTCATTCGGCACTTTCTTTAAATCTTTATTGTGATCTGAGAAGAGCTCTTTCCCCTGGAAGGCGGCGTAGAAGAGTAAACTGCCACCAAAGGTAGCATTTTTACTATGGACAGTGGTCAGAGAACAGGTGCTAATGGCGGAAAACCTATGGTCAAAGGGTTTTTGTGTTACAGAGTGGTGCTATATGTGTAGGAGGGATGGGGAGACGAATGATCACTCGTTCTTCCATTGTGATGTTGCTAGTTTATTGTGGAATGAGATTTTCGCATCACAACACATAGATTGGGCGATGCCAAGGCATATGGAAGACGTGTTGAATGCATGGAGGAGAAAATTTCGAGACAAGGATAGCAATCATGCATGAGAGCTTATTCCGGGCTGCATAGTTTGGTGTGTGTGGAGAGAAACGAACAGCCGATGTTTTGACAATCTAACAAGAACAATAGAACAACTTAGGGAATTGTTTTATTTCACATTGTACACTTGGTTTAATGCGGTGGCTACTAAGCGGCTGTCTAATTTTATGTCGTTTCTTTCAGATTTGTATTGATAATACATTTCTTGTGTATTATGGTTTGATTAATAAAATACTTGATTATCTTTAAAAAAAAAATAAAAAAAAATTAGACCTTCTCACTCTATTAATTAATTTCTTGGGCATTTAATGCAATGTCATGCATATAGAATTTACAGGTTTGAGGAGAATTCTAACCCTCTTTATTTCTTTGAGTACAATTACTAAACGGGGAAAACTTTGCATTTTCACTTAGATGAAAAAGCATGCACATTTTGTGAAACATGATCCAGAACCATTTGGTAGTCTTCCAAAGCACAATTCTGTGTACTGCTTTGCTTGGGACTCTATTGTTTGAATTTCTTACGTCATTGTTTTTATGAAGCATGATGTTTTACAGAAATTATGTAATGAAATTTCCGCTCCTCATGTATATAGTATGATTTCCAGGCTCCTTCACTCTTGCCAGCACTTCTTTCAAAGCATGGTCAAGATGGTAGCGTGTCTACTGGCACGAAGTCCTTAAAAGTATTTTCACTTCTTGGTGCTGGAGCATTGGGCCTCCTGAGTTGTGCAACAGTAGCTTCTTCTGATGAGGCTGAGCATGGGTTAGAGAGTCCCAACTATCCATGGCCTCACGAGGGCATTCTCAGTTCATACGACCATGCTTCGTAAGCAATGCTTTTTTGCTCTAGTATTCTTCAACAGTTTGAGAAACTATTACACAAGGTCTAACCTGTCTGATTGAATTTGGAAACAAAATCACTATGGGGGCGCCAATATGGAACTTGTGTTTTCCAATAGTGGCCCTTAACCTAATTTATTTTTGAGGTCACTGATTTTTCAGAAAGAAATTTTGAGTGTCTAGTATCTGTTTGAATCCATTCTTTGATACAAACTCCTTCTCATGGCTGTGAAAACTTTCATGTGCAGGATTCGTCGGGGTCATCAGGTTTACCAGCAAGTTTGTGCATCGTGCCACTCAATGTCTCTAATTTCTTATCGTGACCTAGTTGGTGTGGCTTACACTGAGGAAGAAACTAAAGCTATGGCGGCAGAGATTGAAGTGGTTGATGGTCCAAATGATGAGGGTGAGATGTTCACTCGCCCTGGGAAACTGAGTGATCGTTTTCCTCAGCCTTATGCTAATGAACAAGCTGCAAGGTTTGCCAATGGAGGTGCCTATCCCCCTGATCTAAGTCTTATAACCAAGGTGTCCTTTTGCTCTTTCTAGATTCAAATAAGTTTTAAGTAATGTTTATACCTTCATTGCTAATTATTTACCTTGCAGGCCCGCCATAATGGACAGAATTATGTTTTTGCTCTTCTAACTGGGTACCGCGATCCTCCTGCTGGTGTGATGGTAACTTCTGCTTCTGAACTGTCTGTTTTGTTTAAAAAAAATAGCGCAAATAGTAATGATATATTATATAAATTTTGCTTACACTGTTGCAAGATAATCTAAACCATACATTGATGCAATGTACAATTTTAAATTGGTTGCTCCTATTTTTGACCTGACATCATTCTAAATGGTGTAGTACGAGTACCAAATTTTTTAATGTTGAGATCCTCTGTTGCACACCTCTCCTACTCTTGTTCATAGAAGCTCTTGAATAGGTGTTATAGGAAGCTCTCTTACTGGATGTTAAGGTAGCGTTGGGCATGTATCCAAGTATTTTTAAAATGTGGATTCTTATGCATAAGATAAAAGGATCCATATGTCATAAGGTTGTCTGAGTCTGGAGTGCCTGAAATAGGCACTCTAGCTTCTTTCATGAGTCCATATAATATAGCCCTTCTTTC
This sequence comes from Olea europaea var. sylvestris, assembly GCF_002742605.1. Lineage (NCBI taxonomy): Eukaryota > Viridiplantae > Streptophyta > Magnoliopsida > Lamiales > Oleaceae > Olea > Olea europaea. Next base: position 65,262 of record NW_019263439.1, read on the forward strand.
AAGTATATATGATTTTTTCTTTTGAAGCTTACCCTCCTCCGGCTTCATTGCTCCCATTCTAGTTCGTTTTTATATGTTTTTAGGTTACAACTGAATTGATTTATGCTGAATTGTTTTCTGACATTTTTAATAATAACATAGATTAGAGAAGGGCTACACTATAATCCTTATTTCCCTGGTGGAGCTATTGCTATGCCTAAAATGCTTAATGACGGTGCTGTTGAATATGAAGATGGTACCCCTGCGACAGAGGCACAGGTGACTTCCGTTGCCTTTGAGTTGCTTTATTATTCATAGTATCCTTTCAAATCTGGAAATCATGTTATGTTACATCCTCATTGTCCAGATGGGAAAAGATGTTGTGTCATTTTTGTCATGGGCTGCTGAACCAGAAATGGAAGAACGGAAGCTGGTAAGATCTATCTCCCTCTCTCTATCTATCTACTGTTATTCTATAAAATTTGAATTCAGTTTTTCGCTTTCCAGTGCTGTTACCCTCCCTCCTTCCCTCTCACCCCTTCCATTTGCAGCATATCAATGAACCCTCAACTGAACCTTATCCCAGAATGTCATTCATGATCTAAAACCATTACCGTTGTGCAGTTTCAGATCCACCATAGTTTGCCCAACTATCGTTTTTCATTTTTCATTTTTATTTTCCTGTCTTTAGAGTCCAACTATCGATTTTTCTTCTGTTTTCCATGTCTAAGTTTTTAAAATTATATTGCTAATTGTCTCACATGTTTTTTCTTTCTATTCACCCATTGAAATGGTTAAAGGTTGGGTAACAAAAGTCGATTAGAAAAGTGATACACAGTAATCTTTCATAGCGGTAACAATAAATAAAGGCAGTGGTTGAGACCTCTGATTCCAAATTTATATATCTTCTACTTGTTCATGTCCTTTTTTGGGTTCTCTAACCTTCTTCAATTGTAATGCTGACAGATGGGTTTCAAATGGATTTTTGTATTGTCGCTTGCACTTCTCCAAGCAGGCTACTATAGACGCTTGAAATGGTCGGTTCTCAAGTCCCGGAAGTTGGTCCTCAATGTAGTCAACTAAACCTCAGAGAGTTTCACCAAGATCTTCGGGGCGCAAGCAGTAAATAAACGTCGGAATTTAATTTTAGATCTCACGGTGAATTTAATGCATTTTTCCATGGCCTATACTCGAGGCAAAATGCAATCCAATTTATTAATTGGTACTATGAGTATGCTTTTTGAGGAATAAATAGTAACTGGTTACTCAATATTTGTTTTTATACGATGACTTTGTGTTTTTACCCTCTTAAAGTTTGAGGGTTGGTTTCTCTGTATACGATCTTGATGTGCTATATGTTGCCCCATCTGGAAAACTTTTGAATGGAGATTAATTTATTTTCTCGTAAATAGTGTCCCTATTTTCTGTTAAAATTCTCCTGCAGAAGAGCATGTTTTTGCAAGGCATGAGCAGCCTTAATAGTTTCAAGCGGGACAAAACAGCAATCTAAATGCTAGAGAGATTCAGCATGTTTCGAAATTGTTTATGAACGGTTTAAATTATAAGAAACGGAAACGAGTGGAGGATGAGTGGTATTACTTGAGGGTGCCAAGAAAATGCGGTTGAACATTCGGCCGAGAAAGGTGAAACATTCACTGGTGCTGACTTGGCAAAATCGGCTACTACTTTTCCGTTATGATGTTGACAGATGCTCCCTAAACCATACCCATTTTGCCGTCCTTAAGGGCTGCGTCTACATTTACCTTCAATTGATCGACTAGCGGATCGACCATTTAGGACAAGATTAAGTGTTGAAGGGCCCAGCTTCAAATTTTTTCCCATTATTTTTTTTTTGTTGGGAATTGAGATCAATCCCTCTATTTTACACACAATATCCTAGTTTAGAGACCCCCGGGGGGGGGGGGGGGTTTGAAAAATATTTTTAGATTGACGGTTTTATTAGATGATGGAATTGCAGGTGGGGAGACACAAATAAGCCTAGGCAAAAAATTCGAAAAACCGATCAAACTGAACTTACTCAGGTCAGTTTAACATAGGTGATTGGTTTGGTTTGGTTTGGTTTTTTTTTTAAACAAAATCATGATTAGTTGGTTTAGTCATGGTTTGAGGTCTTCAATTGTTGGTTAGTCGAATCAATTTGATCCACTTGCATATTCATTTTTTTTTTTTTTTAAATTTAAGAAAAACAAAAATCAAAAGATAAGCCTTAATCTTATAATAAATATCTCGGTTCTCTCTCATCTATGATGTTTCCGGCAAATAATATCACTTGAAATTTCCTTTCACGAGCTTTTTATGTTATACTTAACTTTTTTTTCCCTAAGTAGACAGACACACTATATAATATATAAAAAGCAATCAAATTCTTAAGTTTCTGTTCATCCGTCTTCATAAATCTAATTTTATTTGTGAGTCAATAGTTCTTGTAATATAAAATTATTTGTTTATTTTAGTTCTTGTACTCTAAGTGAATTTAAAACTCAAACAATTTTTTTTTTTTAATAAAAATTCGATTTGGATTAGAAGTCTAAATCGACTAACCAAACCAAACTATTTGGTTAGGTAGAGTGGGTTGGTTTGGATTGAAATTTGTTAACAAAGTAATTTGATTTTGGTTACTAGTTAGAGTCGAAATCAACCCAAACCAAACGGCAACTACGCCTAACTAAGATTACGTCCATAAAAGAAAAAAGAGGAAATTACAACCATCCATATTTTTCAAATTTTTATTTTTTATTATTTTTATTTCAATAACCAGGTGTATCCTATCCATCCCACCCACCCATACCCTAACCTTAATCCCAACCCCACCTACCCCAATTCATTTCTCAAAATGAAAGTTCGCAAAACATCAAGTCCATTCCACTTTTGCCCATCATTGGTGCTTTTCTAACTGCTTTGTGTTGGAATGTGGAAGTAGAATTATTCAGAAATTAAAAAAAAAAAATCTTCAATTCAATAAATAAAATTGTCTAGATGTTCATATGTATGTCATATTAAGAATAAATGATTTGAATTATTATTATTATTATTTTTTTTTTATCTAAATTTGATGGTCATCTCTTGAATAAATTCTAAATCACGAACTTTCAGCTTTTTGAATTACGATTTTTCAACTCTCAATTCCAAGAACTTGATACTTTAAACCTTCAAATCTTCTATAATATTCTTCAAAGTCAAAACTACACGATGGGTGTGCACATTCTTTTAATTAAATCAGGAAATTAATTCTTGAGCTGGAAAGTTAAATAAAGCAAGAAACATAATTTTCTCTCTTTTTTCTGTCGAAATTTGGATCCTATGAGATTATGTATTATAATGTTGCACAAATTCATAGGATATCTAGGTTCGATCTAATCTCTATTTATAGAGATATAATAGTTCCAATTCTTGTATAATAATAATAATTCCACATTCAAATAAGAGTTCTAATTAAAATCCAAACATGAATTTTAATTAAAGTTCAAATTCAATTAGTTTATATTTAATTATATGTGTAGTCCTAAAACTTCAATTACAATTACAATCAAGTTTACAACTTTCATAGTAATTACAAGTATGGTTACCGTAATTAAGTTCCAATACTTTATAGAGCTACCACAGGAACCTAATCGGACATATATTATCCAAGCTCCAATAATTAGATCCCGTTTAGTGGACCCTAGACCATCCAATCTAATTATTAGCCTTTGTTTTTTCCACTAAAATCAAAATACTGAACTCTTGGAATATATAAGATCGCCGAAGCCCATAAATTCGTAATGTTTTCCTTTGACTTGTCGTATATGTATTTTATCCCCATTTGAGATCCGATAATTAGGTATGAGCATAAATCACCGTTTTGCCCTTCTAATTATTCTCACCGACTTAAGTATCATTTCTTCAATGGTCCTGTGAACTATTCACAGATGTCGAAATTTAGCTGTCGGTAAATATTGAGTTCAGATTTTAATTATTCAACAGAAAATACTTAAATAGTGACTCTACCCATTTTTAGGGTGACTCTTTCGACACAAATTCATGTTCTCCACTTCACTTATTATCAAATTCCCAATTCATCGAGATATTTGACCAATCAAATTGATCTCATCCATTGATAAATCAAAAAATCATTAAAATCACGAAAAGATATACAAAACCCTATCAATGGATTTAAATGGAATACATAGTGGTCTCTATATGGTCATGCTATAGAATTAAATTCGAGACGTGGTCATTCAATACACTCTAAGTGTACTAGTGTCACCTTTAACTATTTTTGTGATAAGGACAAATTACAAACATGAATAGTAAACCGGTATATACAACAGCTTTCCAGTACAAGGTACCAACTAGTATACATAGGTTGTGATCAAATTATTTATGATTAAAATATAAGTTGTATCACACTGTACTTTTCAATACAAGTATCCAATTTATATTATCACAAGTGA
>NW_019263439.1:69829-73427 GCF_002742605.1 Olea europaea var. sylvestris
ATCAAATTATTTATGATTAAAATATAAGTTGTATCACACTGTACTTTTCAATACAAGTATCCAATTTATATTATCACAAGTGATCATAGGCACTTTAATTCCCATGCTCAATAATAAATAAATACAATTACAATATATTTATTATAAATTATTATTTTTTCATAGCAAAATATACTATGTAGGAACATAACCTAGCTCTTTGGCTTTCTCACTTCTCGTGCACTACAACTTCTCCTGCAGCACGCGAAGCAATGAGTGCACAAATAGCAACGATGGGCACTGCTTTTATAAGCACTAGTGAGCGTCCCTTCTTCTTGTGGTGTGTGGTGTTGCTTTTTGGTGGTTTTGATTTTGTGCATCGCCACTTTTTTAAGCAGTGGTAAGTGTCGCTCTTCTCGGTAGCGAGCATCTTTGTTTCTAATGGTTGTGGATTTGTGTGACAGAAAAGGGTGTGAATATGTGGTGGTGCGGTGGTGATCTATGTGTAAGGTGTTATTTGTGTGATGTGGTGTGTGCGGACCCGTGCGACGATGTTGGTATTGGTGTGGTGGTGTTTGTGGTATGTTGGTGGTTTGATTGTGTGTTGGTTGTGGTGGTGGCGGGTTGGTTGTTGTTGTTGTTGGTGGTGTTGATTAGGTGGCGCAGCATTTGGGTTTAGGGTGTCGGTGGAGTGTGGTGGGGGGAAGAGCAATTGTGACTAATTATTTGTATGACTAACTATTAGGATGCGTAATTTGTGATCAATAAATAATATGTTAATAATAAAATGGATAATCTTTTACCAAGAAATAATATGTAGCCTAAAAAAAGTGTGATTGTTACTAAGTTTGTAATTATGCCCACAATTTGTGTCTTTGTGACTAACTCTACCTGATGCGATTTGTGATTGTGGCCATAATTATATATTATTGTGACATTGACCTGTTATCAGGTTGTCATAAATGATTTTGGGAAGATTTTATAAGTTTCTCATTTCTGAAAGTGTATCTTGAAATCTTTATATTCATGTATCTTTCCCAAATTACGTGTCAATTTATATGTAAAGTACACAAAATTTGACCTAATTTGCTTCCAATGTCGAAGTTGTGTCACAACGTGCAAATTTCCTTTGCAATAGCCTCACGAATTTATTAACAAATCAATATATATATTTTTTAGCATAAAATAATTCACCAACTTATCTTTAATTTTTCTTTTCCTTTTATAAATTGATACCCCTATTTTCCCAATTCTTATCTTGAATCTATTCAATAATTGTAGAAGGTCCCACTTCCTCTTTCAATTCATCCAAGTCTTGAAGATTTTGTTGCATTTTTGCTCTCAAAAAATTGGGGTGTTTGATGTATGATATGCGGTTGAATCCCGTAAACATACGCGTTCATTGATAAGTTATAGTTAAATTGAGTATTGTTACAATAAAAATTTAGAATCTAGCTTAAGTTTGATCAATTTGAGGTTAAAGATGAGTAAACACATATTTATAATTGATCTAAATGTTATGTTTCTAACTAAATAATCTACTTGGTACTATTCTGAATGCAAATGAAGATTGAACAAAAAGAGATTTATGTGGAAAAACGTGCTAGAAATCTAAATCTACTATAGGTATCCGCCATAATTCTCAACTTCTACCACTTTAAGTCAATTTTTGCTCGTATTGACAATCGATAATCCTACATTATCCATTAATTTCTTCCTAGTAGAGTTAAATCTATTTCTACATATGAATTGAAATATCCTATCCCAAATTCGAATATGTAAATAAGCATTCAATCACAAGATTATCTAATTAGATAAAGGACAGACAATTATTTCTAATATCTATAGGATGTTAGGTTGATTATCAATTTTGAGCTAAACCTGCTTTGAACCTCATGAAAATAAAATAAGCGACATATACGTTCAAAGTGTGATCACTCATTCAAACATGAATTTAAATTTTGGCATCCATCTGTCAATACATATCAAAAATAAAAAAGAAATCGTCTTGAATCAAAATATCAACTAAGGTTTACACCATCATCTTAGAAAATATGAGTTAAGCCTAAAATGCGAAGAGAAGATTGGAGCTGAATTTCGTCTCCTTTGAATTCCTTAAATGGAGACATTAAAAAATCCCAGCCTTCTCGCTTGAAATCTTCAATTCCCAGACACAAATCTTGAAGTTGTGATTTATTATTTTTATTTATTATTTTGTATTCCTAGCTCTCCCTGTTATAAGATAAAGAATAGTCAATTGGCCGCCCCCAGGGCACATCTCCAAGTGGTAAAAGGGGAGGGTGGAGAAATCCAACTTTGCTTGAGGCTGCTACATCAAGGGTTCGAATCTTGAAATATGGATTTGGCTTTTCGGTAAGTGCAAGTGTACAAGCAGCCTTTCACCCTGTACCTTTGGAGGCATAACCTGCGATTTACCTCCCTCACGATACTCCAGGGCAGGGGTGGTGGGGGGTCCTTAAGGTTAGGGTTTAACCTTTTTTTATTTTTTATTTTTTTTTATTTTAAGAATAGTCAATTGGCCTCCCTAATTAGGTTAAAATCATGTACAATTCACTTTCTATGAAGATGTTAACTTTGAAAAGGAAACAAGATCTCTACTGCCAGCTTATACATGAGATCGCATGGTGTGAGTCTGTACCTGTAGGTTCTGTGGATACTTACCTTGCGATAGCATGAGCATGTTCCTTGCAAATGCAAATTACCTTTTTATCCTTAAATCCATTTTGGTCCTTTGATTTAACTTTCTATACAACACAAGTCCTCTTTTAATTCTAATTTAGGCTATTCATCTTCCTTTCCACTTTGGTCCCCGTCTCCCATAATTTTACGATTTACGTCATTTTATACAATTTTTTTCCTTTCTTCCAAAAGTCTATCCAACATCGGATTTTTCCAAAACAAACAATATGCAAGTCAAACTAACTATCGCTTCTACAAAAGCACTCCCGAACATCCAATTTGACAGCTTAAATAAGTGTAAAATTACATTTATCAAATACCCCAAGTTTGAACATTTGTTTGTCCTCAAACAAAATAATGTACTTAATCAAACAAACAAACAACAATTGAAATAAATTCGTTAGTTAGCTTGCCATTTTGCCTAGTGTTTTTAACTTGTTTGCATCACTTATAGAAGGCTTCAAAGTTATGATACCAAAACCAATTTTCACTAATCCAATATTCAATTGTGTATCGTCAACTCAATCACCATAAAATTTTAAGTTGCTACTATCCCAACGCTCAACAGTAAAGTATATTCTCTACCAGTTGTGAGATGCACACTCCCAGACTTACTTTCCAATTTCTCACTCAGGATATTAATTCTAAGGTTAACTTCACAACTCTCGTTCATTTTCATTTAAGTTCGATTAGGCTTTACCAACATAAGTCACTACCTTGACATGTGACGATTCTCCTAGATTTTGAGTGTCTCAATAGTCAAGTTTTAGGAAGGCTAATAACCCTCACTAGAAATCTAACTCTCTTAAGTGTCAAGAGCTTAATCGGCTTGTAGTACGTCTTGTGTTTCTTGCAATTACCTTTTATATTTATTGTCCCTATTCGGTTTCATGCACTAGCTATGGTCCCTTATGTGTTT
>NW_019263439.1:76830-77357 GCF_002742605.1 Olea europaea var. sylvestris
CATATTTTTCACAGCTTTTGTAGACAACCTATTTTGCAAATAAATGGAAGTATAAACTGCTTCTGCCCAAAACGAATTTGGAAATCCCTTCTCAGCTGGCATACATCTGGCCATCTCCATGACAGATCTATTTTTCCTTTCTACCACTCTATTTTGTTGCGGAGTGTAGGGAATGGTAAGCTGCCGATGAACTCCATAATCCTCACAGAATTGATTGAAGTTGGAAGATGTATACTCCTTGCCATTATCCGATCTCAAGGTCTGAATTTTACATCCAGATTGTGCCTCTACCATATTCTTGAATTTTTTGAACACATTGAACACATCTGACTTGTTTCTCATGAAGTACACCCAACACATTCTTGTAAAGTCATCAATGAATAGCACAAAATACAAATTATGACTCAAGGATGGAGTTTTCATGGGACCACAAATATCAGTATGCACAAGCTGCAATTTTCCAGATGCCCTCCATGCACCATCATTAGAAAATGACTCTCTATGCATTTTCCCCAAACTACAGCTCT